>NC_056741.1:856488433-856558433 GCF_019279795.1 Protopterus annectens | reverse complement strand
GATGAGATGAAGGTTGAACTTTTTGGCCACAATTCCAAAAGGTACGTTTGGTGCAAAAACAACACTTTGCATCACCAAAAGAACACCATCCCCATGGTGAAGCATGGTGGTGGCAGTATCATGCTTTGGGGTTGCTTTTCTTCAGTTGGAACTGGGACTTTAGTCAAGGTGGAGGGAATTATGAACAGTTCCAAATACCAGTCACTTTTGACCCAAAACCTTCAGGTGTCTTCTAGAAAGCTGAAGATAAAGATGAATTGCACCTTTCAACACGACAATGACCCTAAGGACACATCCAAATCAACAAAAGAATGACTTCACCAGAAGAAAATTAAAGTTTTGGAATGGCCCAGCCAAAGCCCAGACCTTAATCCAATAGAAAATCTGTGGGGTGACCTGAAGAGGGCTGTGCACAAGAGATGCCCCCGCAATCTGACAAATTTGGAGCACTTTAACAAGGAAGAGTGGGCAAATATTGTCAAGTCAAGATCTGCCATGCTGATAGACTCCTGTCCAAGAAGACTGAATGCTGTAATTAAATCAAAAGGTTCTTCAGCAAAGTATTATTTTAAGGGTGTGCACACTTATGCAACCAGCTTATTGTATGTTTTTTATTTTTTGTATTTTTTCCCCCAACAGATTTGTTTTGCTTTTCAATTGAATTATACAGGTTATAGGTCACATTAAAGGTGGGAAAAGTTTTGAAATGATGTATTGTAGTCTCACTTCTTTATATCACAAAAACCTGGTATTTTAACAGGGGTGTGTAAACTTTTTATATCCACTGTATATAATTAGCAGAGGTGGGGGGCAGTACAGATGGGCTTGTCCCTTGCAAAAAAAATAATGTTTTTTTTTTGCGGTGTAAATTGTATGCACCAAGATTCTTTCTTGGAGCATGAATTTTAATGTGTTGACATTTGGTCTGATGATTTTTTGCAGTTGATGTTTGATGTTTCTAAGGTCAACGTATATGTATACATATATGATTTTCAGCATGAGTGAATGTACATGTTCACAGACATACACAGATACACATTTGTCAACCAGTGTTTCTAGAGTATGTGGCTGATATGTTCCATATTCTACCTATGAAATCACAGACTTCACGCCATTCGTATGATCGCCCCATGTCATCTCCCTGTAAAGGAGGCTAAACTCAGCTTGAGTAGAAGATAGGAAATTATATAGTGTTGAAGGGGAAAGGAAAGTTTTATTCAGCATTAATATTCCCACACTAAGATCCATCACTCTTTTGACCCCACTAACCTTTATACATTAGCTCTACGACTGCCAAACCATGAAGAAGGAGAGAAAAGTGAAAAAGTAAATCAGAGGTCCTACTATGGATAGCCAGACGTCAAAATCACAAGCATCTAAAAGGCCAGAATAATAATATCTGAAACACAGAAGGGTGAAAAAGTTAACTTCAAGTGTTTTTTTTTTCCAGAAGGCAAGCCCCCAACATTACCTGAACAAGCCCCCAAAATTACCTGAACTTATATATGTCTAATTCACAATTACACCAACTCAAGGAGGGGAGATATTTCCCATAAATAAGGGACTCATTGCTAGTACACACTTAAAAATTACACTGCAATAATTTCCTGTGGAAAATGTTCATCAGCATTTCATTGCCCATCATCTTTAACTACGGCCATCAACAAGTATTACCTAGGCCACCTGTAAAGAAGCCAGGAGCCCCTGTGAGTATTGCACTAGGAACAATGCCAATAATAATTTTTTGTGTAACTTATGAGTCTCCAAATTACAACTCATCCAGTTATAATTGATAAACTGTAATCTCAGCAAGTAAAACCTCAAGCATTGGTAGGAAAACCAGTCTAATAGAACACACGAAATATAACACTATTTTTAAAACTTACTATTTTGCTTTTTTAATTTTTATATTTATTTTTCTCAACTAAATAAAACAAAATGTTTTTTAACAGTAATGAATAGACCTGACAATGTTACTAAAATTCTTAGAAAATTTACACCACAAAAGCTGGAATTTCCCAGAGATGCAGCAATACCTCTGGATGTTTCAAAGTGGTGTCTGTAAAGCACAAAGGTAGATGATGCAGACGCTTAATTTGATTCCCAACATTACTCAGAAGGAGCACTGCACACCCCTTATGGACAGTGCAGCTTCTTCAGCCCTTATGGCTCAGTGCTTCTTCAACATGGCATCCACTTTGGATATGCCTTGATGATTAAATGAATGGGATGTGTTGGTTATACAATATTATTAAATGCATGACCTATTGGAATGGGTAGGTAGTTTTAAAGCTATTCTATAACATTCATGTTTACTGTCAGATACTAATGGCAGAATTCATAAAAATATGTTGTGCATGGAGTGCTCTGATTATTATGCAATGTAAGGAATGAGACAAGTTTGTTAAGCACCTTTCGTATGTGACAAAGCTACTTAAGATACTTGGCCCATACTGTTATGCTGTAGTCTCATGATAGATC
Source organism: Protopterus annectens (assembly GCF_019279795.1). Lineage (NCBI taxonomy): Eukaryota > Metazoa > Chordata > Ceratodontiformes > Protopteridae > Protopterus > Protopterus annectens. The sequence goes on along the minus strand of NC_056741.1, from coordinate 856,555,952 downwards.
ATTAATTTCAGCCAACAGAAAACATTGTTGAAAGAAATTTAACAACATTGAAGACTGTAAAACACTTCATGTTCTCATGCAAAAAGGTGTGGGGGCAGAAGAAAATGTGTATACTTTCAAAACTGTTCATTCAACAGAGGACAGTTGGCATCTGCTTGAGGTCTGTTGGGCAAGGATAAGGGATTACAGCTTTCAAAGCTGTAAAACAGTTTGTGTTCTACTTTTTTCTGTTACTAATAACACATCAGAGCAACTAAAGCTCCGTGTACTACAAGAATTGAGCTCAAGTCTCTGATCATAACTCAGTTGTTTTATGTTCCTGGCACAAATATCAAGATTCAGCTCTCTACTTTCAAAATGAATTTCTTGATGTCTGTAACTGAAACAGACAACTGTTTGGAATCCTCTGTCACAACAAGGCATAAGTCACATATGCATTCTAGTATGATGCTAAGACATGACCGTGTGACTAATTTTAGCTGTATTATCTCCAAATACTTGTGTAAAAAGCTGCATGGAATTTAGCCCTTAGTATGAAATTCATGACACTATAGGATAGTGGAATACAAAGAACATTGCACTGTACTAGAGACTCACTGTGCCTAATACAGAAATGAAGGAATTGCATAACACTTCTGCTTAAATATCTGCAACAATTTTACAGAAGCCAGTCCAAAGGGACGGTTGAGTAGGACAGCAGACTCCTCTTCTGCAATGAAGCTGATGTTTTCCTTTATTTCAGCTTTACTTAGCAGTGTGCATATGTGTGGGCTTGACTCCTGCATGGCTTCCCTTCTTCAATATCTGGACCTCCTGCAAGTTCACTATTTCTTGCTGGCATTTCTTACCACAGGTATGTGATGTCATGGTAAGGTAGCAGTATACATACAGCATGAGTAATATTTTATGAATAGGAAATACATTTGGAATGCTCAGTTATACTACACAAAACTGAATACTTTATTTCTACGGTTCAGAGCAGGTGTGACATATAGGGCTGTATATTATGCCAACATTTTTTTTATTGCAATGGAATATTAATTTAATTTCTTTGTGCTATACTAGGCTTTACTAGGCATAACATACCACTAAAGCTTAGCAAAGAAAAGTGAAAAGACATACTTTATGAACCCCAGGACATTTCATTTTATTCTTACTAACTACTGTAATTTGCTTCATTGTACAAACATAAATAAAAAATGAAGTATTGTAGTTAAATTGCCAATAAGATATGTGGTCACAGTATACCATTAGTTATTGCAAATTACTTAAGTAGGGAAATACATATGCTGTAAATGTATACATTATGAAACAAATAAACCCATTATGTACTGCCGAATATTATAACTTGCACTGAGTTAATCATAACTTTCCACTGTTATACACTTGGCAGTGTTGCTTCTGACTAACATCTCATTTCCAAGATAAAACATTATCTGTATTTTTTAAACATGAGTATTGTCCATTCGATTTTCAGCTAGAGCGTCTTCTGTGTGGAGGCATACGTGAATGGGGCATGCCTTCGTTGAAGGTTGTGCATCAGGGCTGGTAACCAGGTAAGTAAAAATCCACTACCAATCATTAGGACCCCTAACCGTGAAAAGCCGAAAGACACAACAACATTATGATTAATTTATGTTGCAGACGGCTGTGGGACATTTCTCTGAAATGACATTCCTTAAGTGGCATAAACTACAAAAATCTACATTACTGAAGGAAAACTACTTTCCGAAATGATAACAATGATGTTAAAAAAAGTTTAAATTTTGGGACAGATCATCCACACCACGTAATGGGAAATGTACCCTCGTGCCCCTACTTAACATAATCAACTTTGTGGTAGCTGCGAAATGGAGGAAAGTGACACTTGTCCCATTGCAGCAGTCCCAACGTAACGGGACGGTCACTGGCAGTAACGGAAAATAAACACACACACACACACACACACACACACACACACACACAAAACGGAAAATTAACCTTTCCATTAGCTTGCAACGTGGTTTGGGGGATTTGTTTCTTTTCAATGGCCTGCAGCTTTGACTACTGTTTCATAAAGTTACATCTCAGTTCACAGAACACTTTGTCAATTCAGACACTTTTAATGAAAATGAAACTTGTTTCAAAGAAGTTATACAATCTTTTCAAACTGGTAGAGAGGCTATGTACATTTCTGTTAGGGTTAGTGCTCAGATAATTCATTAAAAGTCAAAGAAGTCTAGGAAATTAGCTATAAAAATGTGTTCCTTGGTTGTACTGTTTATCTTCAATTGTTTTAATTTCCCAAATCTGGAAATTATAGTTTTATGAAATGTGAAATCAGGGTGTACTCATATGAAATGCTGTGATATACTGAAATGAAATTTAAGAGGCATGCGTGTCTCAAAAACAATCACTGTTCCTCTTCTTAGTTACATAACAAATCATTATCACCTCACATAATTTCTTGATACCCCAAACAGACACACGTGTTTTTAATCCATGTTATACATTCCACTTCAAAAGCCTGAAACACATTGTTATTTGTCTTTTCGGCTTTTCCCGGTTAGGGGTCACCACAGTGGAACTCCGGTCCGCTAATGATTGGCAGTCGATTTTTTTATGGTACCGAGTTGCCAGCCCGACGCCCAACCTTCAGCGAAGGCACGCCCATTCACGCATGTCTTTCGGAGGCCACTCGACCACGGGAAGGACATGCAGATTCCACACAGAAGGCACTCCAGCCGAGAATCGAACAGGAGAACCTCTTGCTGTGAGGCAACAATGCTACCACTGTAGCGCCACAGCCTGAAACACATATGCATTCCGATTTGACTTGTATCCTGTCATACTAAAGTAATTAATATTAATGAGTAAGGACTTCTCTCTCTCTCTCTCTCTCTCTCTCTCTCTCTCTCTCTCTTTTAATTCCATTTTTATTCTTGCTCCTTTTCCCCTTTTTATACCTTTAAAATATAATTTCTAAAGTTTGTATATTTTTAAGTTGTCTGCTTTCTTTGTAGTTATTTGTTTAGTTAGATACCCATATTGTAATATCTCCTGACTAGCTTAGTTTTCACTTTCTCTGTGATTGTTTTCTATTTGCTTGTGTAGTTGTTTGAGTAGTTAATTGTGCTTCTGAATTGCATAATAAAAAATAATTAAATAAAGGCACATGTATTTAATTCTGTCCTACTGGAACTTTTATAACACTCCTTACAGAGTAACTCCAGATTCAATTTGTAAACCTTTCAGCTTACCTTCTGTACAAGTGGGCTGGCAGCTATTATTTGTAAGGAGTGACTTTGCTGTAGTTGTTTGCTTGAATTAGGTAAGAAAGTTTTTCTTTCTTAAATGGGTGTGTAAGCCGAAAGCAGATTTATTTTGAGACACAGGTTCCCAGATGTGACAGTTCTATACATTGTATTATTGAATGTTTTAGAAAAGGTGTAGCCTAAGTTCAAATTCTCCTGAATTTTTAACTTTTGATGTGTGGGGGATTAAAATATTCAGCCCCAGCAAAAGAGTGAAACCCTAATATCAGACACATATTTATATCAATATCTATAGCTTTTAATATAATACCTATCTCTACATTTATACATATACTTATATATATATGTATATACATATATGTATATATATATATATATATATATATATATATATATATATATATATATATATATATATAGATACATATGCATATACATATATGTATACATAAACCAAACACTTGGTACAAGAGGGTCTACTACAAGTGCTGACAAGTTACTAGCAAGAGACACACGTGCTTGCTGCCATTTGGTCTAATTGGAAAGTGTCCTAAATGTCTAATCACTCCCACCACCCGACACTACCTAGCTACATAGATTTACCAGAATCCCAACTCCTATCAAATCCCCATCCTTAACCATAGTAAGTCCCTGATCACTCCCAAAACATAAATCTTCATTCCCCCATCCCTAAACCTAATCTCATCAATCACTCCCTAAACCTAAAAGCCCCTTCCCTCTCCCTAAATGTAAAACACCTTTTCCCTCCCCAAACCTGGAGTCCCTGATCATTCCCTAACCCTAACACTCCCACTGCATAACTCCAAACTATGTTCCCACTCACTAAACCTAAAGCCCCCCTCCTGATGGGTACCTAAAACCCCAGCCTGCACTCCCCAGGGATGCTGTGTCAACTTCATCCAAACTCAGATACTGTTTTCAGGCAGGGTTCAGCGGCTCTGCTGTCTTGCCATGTCTGACACATTTCACTTGAGCACAGTATTGAAGTTAAAGCTGTGAGGAGACAGCAGCTCTCCGAGTTCTTGACTAAGAAGGTAGTAGCAGCTAGGGCTCAGGTGGCTGCAGAAATACCAAAATTCTTCCAGTAGTCAAAAAATGTAGACTGAGTCAATCTTTCTACTTTGTTGGAACCAGTATTGGAATTTATATATTTTTCTGAAGTTATATATGACATATTTTATATATATATATATATATATATATATATATATATATATATATATATATATCTGGGTTACCTTCATTAAATCGACAGACCATTTCATTGAAACCCATTTCACTGACAACTAGTACTTGCAGGAATTTAAGACAAATAACAGGGATTTTTCGCCTTCCCCAACGTAGTGCGACCCTGGAGTTAGTATATATAGTTAGAGGGGGTGTGGGGGGGGGTGAAGCCCCCCACCTATTTTGGTTTAAATTCTGTACTTTTTATGTTATATTCTTCTTTTAAACCAAAATACAGCCCCCCCCAACTATATATACTAACTCCAGGGTCGCACTACATTGGGGAAGGGGACAAATCCCTGTTATTTGCCTTAAATTCCTGCAAGTACTAGTTATTAGTGAAATGGTCTGTCAGTGAAATGAGTTTCAATGAAATGGTCTGTTGATGTTATGAAGGTAACCCATATATCTACTTATGTTCAACGAAAGCATGTTTTTCTCAAAAAACAGAAGTATGAACCTATTTCAGTGAAAGTGCACTTTTGCGAATACTGGTTCACTGAACCGGGCATAAAAAAAAAAAAAAAAAAAAACACTACACCACCAAAGCACAATACAGTGGGGATAAGGAAATATGCCTGTTTCCCCACTGTAGTGCAATCTCGGAGTTAGTATATATAAGTAGAGGGTGTGTGGGGTGTGCAGGTGGGCTTGCCCCCCTGCAAAAGCGTGTTTGCAGTGTATTTTTTTTTTTTTTGTGCGGTTTGGTGAACTGGTGTTCATGAAAGTGCATTTCCAGTTAAATGCACTTTCACTGAAATGGGTTCATATTACTGTTTTTCAAAAAACGTGTTTTTTTTTTTAACAGAAGCAAACCCATATATGTGTGTATTCCACATTGCTGATCAGTAGTCACAGTCTGGTTCCTGCCCGCATAGTATAAAACAAGTATAGTTTTGTCTGAATGTGTACACCGTACCTTTACAAACATGGCGAAAGTGATAAGCAGTGCACCCGGAACTCTAGGATGCATCTATACAAAAGGAAACATCTCAAAGAGGAAAGGACATACTGGTCATTGATGGATTTATATACCAGCTAAACAAGAGGTCGAAATTCAGAAAGTATTGGGCATGTAAGTTTACACATTCACTTCACTGCAAGGGTAATTTACTGTAAGTACTGTTGGTGTACCTTGTGGTACAATGTACTGTTATGTTCCATATAAACAAACCCTTTCTATCACTGTAGTGCAATATCAGAGTTAGTATGTACATGGGATCTCAGAGTTGGTATATACATGGGGGGTGCAAGGGGGCTTGCCCCCCTGCAAAAATCTATGAGGTTATGGTGCTTTGTTGTTTTTGCTTGGATGTAGTGTTTCGGTTTTGTGTGTTTCTGCAAAGTGGTGTTTCATTATTTTGGTCTTCCAGACATTTGGTCTCGACAATTACCGAAATTTCGGTATTGTGACGAGGATCTATAGATATATATATATATATATATATATATATATATATATATATATATATATATATATATATAAACAGTCTGTTTGGTTTGATCGTCACTTCCTGAATGCACTATGATGAACAAGTAAATGCTATTTAGCATACTTTGTGTTTGCTCGTTAATTGCCACATTAAACTATTTTTCTGAGGGCATGTTGGATTTATTAGTTATTTGCCTTTAGTGTGCTGGACTGTGGTGATGTATTTTGGTTTGTTCTGAGCGCCAAGTGTGGATGCGTGCACTGGAAGCTTGTTTTTGGTTTTATATATATATATATATATATATATATATATATATATATATATATATATACACACACACACACACACACACACACACACACACACACACACACACACACACACGCACACACAAACTCTCTACCATATTGTATATAATACATATAAAATGTGTTTAAAAGGCAGCAACTTTCATAGTCACTACATTCTTTTATTCTTTCCTGTAGTTAGAATCCAAAGGTATTGAATTAATAGGTAGATCTTTAATTGTGAAAAAATGTAAAGTGCCCACATTGACTATAAAGCCATCATCTGGGTCTAAGGCAGGACACAAAATATGTCTGCAATGAGAAAAAGAAAGAGGAAGGATAAAAGCAGAGCCAGACAAATAGCAGCTGAGTGAATGAGACAGGAGCAGAGAGAGTGAGAAAGAGAGAACTATATTGCCATTGACTACAAGTGAGTATATGCATATGTATTATAGTAAGGGAAAGCCTGACAAATTATCAAGTAAAAAAAAAATCTGATATTTTTCTTCCACCTTAAGTTAGGTACACAGTGTAATAAGAGGGGGAGAAGGAAAAAAAAGAAGGCAAAGCGGGATATGGTGTGGGATGTTTTTCAGTAGGAAAAGGGATGCTGATAGGATTAATTGTGGCATATTATCAGTTGGTATTTTTATCAGTTGGTATTTTTGCTTAAAGTTCTTGCTCATTTTGGGAATGGTGGCTTATAAACAATATCTGTCTTAATGTTAGCATCCTTTTTGTAGTATATTACTATGCTTCATGAAGCAAGGAGAGACAAAATTAGAAAATAAATGCACTTCTAGACTATTTTTGAGCATCCTTGTTCATGCTATTATGAAAATATCTTTCATTTTGATTGCCTCGACCATCATGACCTCAGATTCTAAGCACTAATACCTATACATTCTAAGTTTTGGATGGCTGATATATACCAGAGACAAATAAAAATGGCAGTGCTGGAAAAGAAAAAAGTAGGTTCCCAGTTGTAATCAATGTGTGATAAGCAGTGTCCCCAGCCCCTCCCTGTCTGAGCTCAGTGTCATCATTCTATCTTTTTCGCTTATTTTCTTTCTCTGCTCTTGCAGACATTCGTATCTGAAGGCACTGCAGAAGCAGTACAGTGCCAGTCTGATGAGCTAACACCGATGATGTCACAGCCCCCAGCTGCAGTGAGGGAGCCTTTCATTATTCTGAGCTGCAGGTTTGCCTTCTGACAGTGAAAGGGGAGGGAGAGGAGGAGGAGGAAGCAGAATAGAGAAGACAATACAATACAGCACATTGAGGTGTAAGGTAGGCTTGCAGCTTTTTCCATATCTACTTTACAGTGTTTTTTGCATGCTGTGGTTGAAATTACTTTTGCTGGTGATGGCTGTTTGCAATCAGAAGACTATTTTCAGTGTCTGATGTGTTACACACCTCAGAGCAAGGAGAGCTTTATTTGCATGCGTTTTCAATATCAGTGACAGAGAAGTGCAGATTGAAAGAGAGGGATATGCTGTAATTTGATTGCAATAAGGTAACATGCTAGAGATCATTGCTTCATTTTAACATATTCCACATTGTTCATTTCAACGTGTACTGTGTGTGTGTGTGTGTGTGTGTGTGTGTGTGTGTGTGTGTCTCCACGTACTGCTTTTGATGGTACATTTGGAGGGGGTGGGGTAATAGGCATATATGCTCTTCTAGTACAGTGACACCCAAAGGAATGATGTGCTTGAGAATGCATATGCATTCACTCGTTCATTTTATTTTTGGTTTAATTAAGATTACTTATATAGAAGCTGCTTTTAAATTTTAGCATTATGTAATTTTTGACTCCAGCTATGCTGTGCATCTATGAGCATCACAGGAGATGTGGCAGTGAATTTCAAACTGAATGCACTATCTTGCTGGTTTCAGAATATGGTACGTTCACTTTGCAGCTTTACATTGATTTAATATACCCTATTGCCTATTCACATTTTCTACATCTCTGTGTATTTATTTGGACAACGGGACAGAAATGAATTTCAGGTTTTACCTGGGAATGAATACATGCAGAGATTTTTCTTACTTAAATAATACTTTGTGATTGTGAAAGGCTTTTCCTACCGTAGAGATGTGGGTAGAGGGAAGCAGGGATGTTTTATTTGCTTGGTCACAACAGCAGGAAAGATACATAAGGTTAAGACTGGAATATAAAAAAATAAAAGAAGTATGTTTCATGCCTGGTGACTAATTAAACAAAAAATCAATAGCACAAAAGTCCCAGAATCCAGTCACAATAAAGTACGTGCTACTGATATACCATTCAATGGTCTGGTATTTTGAAAAGGTATATATATCAGAAATTACTGAGTTACTTTTTAAGTGCAACTTTAAAGTTTTGGTATTTGGATGTAGCAATGAAAAGGCATTTTAGGATGCTGGGCTCATAAGAAGAAAGGTACCAAAATGTAAAGAAAAAAAATCTAATAGCATAAACAACGTAACACCTAATCAGTGAGCAGAAGTGGGGAACTCACACAAATAAGGTATGTAGAAATAGGGGAGGGGCATCATAACACAACTTGCTCTGCCCAGGGTGTGGCAGTCAATAAGGTTTCCTCAAGGGAGATACTGAAAAATAGGAGTCTTCTTACTCACAAAAAAAAAAAATGAATGCTAGGGATTTTTGCTCCAGGAAGACAAACATCTAGTACATTTTAAATAGGCAACGAAAGAATATGGAATCACTTAGTAAGGCAATAAGGCAACAAGAAACAGGAAAGTGTCAACAGGCTTAATGGTAAAAAAAAATTAATAAATAATAATAATAAAGTTGACAGGACTAGTGTAGTATGACGGGTATAAAGCTGCTAGAGAGTTCTAGAAGAGCAAAGCCTTATTTGTATTCTGCTGGTTTGGGGTCAAAATTTTCAGACTTGAGGTTGTACAAGAAGTACAGAGAAACTCCTGTCTTTCCTGCTAATATCATAGCATGCAGCTTTCTGTCACGGAGTGTCAGGATTGCTGCACAATAACTCGGGCTGGGAGGACTAGATGTGAGTAGGGTCCCTTGGAAATACACTGCTTCTTTTTCTGTACAGCGGCACATTTCCTTAGTACTACTGATAGGGTGAACCAAGCAGCTAGACAGGATTTTACATACGAATGGAGTGGTAAAGGAGAAAACATGGATTCCCGTACATAGAAGCCATAGCAATGAAAAGGCAAAGAAACCACCCATCCTGGGTGTGAAGACAGAAGGACATTGTAGGTGACACACCTGCAAAGTTTCTAGGCTTGCATGTACAGTGAGCATATCCACTATTCCGTAATGGATGCAGGAGATGCTGAAAGGCTAAAAGTAATTTACTGAGGATTCTAACCTTGCACATAACACGATTGCCAAATGTTTTGGATATTCCGTAGTATTTTAAGCAGGTGGTACGTCTGGTTATTTTTCCTAAGTGTTTCCTTCATATTGTTTAGAAAAGGGTAAAACATCTCTTACTAGCGCTGTTAGTGAAAATTATGATCTATATTGACTTATTTATATTACAGTGCAGAGTAGGAGCAAATGTAAACTGATGTGGAAGTAGGCTAAACAGTGCATAGTGACATTGCATTTCTGAGACAGGTGTGGTTTGTCAAAATCTTTTTTATTCATTTTGCACAATTTAAGTACCAGAGATAAAACACTGGAGAAATGCCTACTAGAGCACTGTGGTAAAATGAGAATAAACTCTTCTGGAGCAAGACCTGAAAATGCAGAGGCATGTTAAAGGCAGCAGTCCAGGGACCATAAATCTGAGATATAAGAAGAAAAAAAAGGGGGGGTGGAAATGGTAGTTAGGTGGGGTCAGTTAGGATCCTTCAAATAACAAACTGAATATGTATCAGGCAGGTCTACAGAAATGTGAAGTTCATAGATGAATATCTGGACCTGAAAAAAATAAAACTGCCTGAATCTTGTGATTATAGCAGATTCTAAACATTAATATCCATAAAGTCTTTATAGACTTCTGAGAAGAGGAAAATACATTTTACTGATATGGAAAAAGAAAAATGCTGTGCAAAAAATATTATTCTTGTGTAAGCATGCTCATTATTACTGTAGATATCTGTCCATTATAAGAAGATATCAGATTTCTGGGTTTAGACTTGATTAAACATTATTATGGGAATGTTTCAGTTAAAGCAGTAATCCGGTTTCAACAGAGAGAACTGTGACTGTACTTCAGTTCACCTCAGCTTATCCTTTGTATTTTATTTATTTCTTTGCTGAAAACAGGGAGATTTTCTTGTGGTGGTATCTGCTTTCTCCTCTGTTTAATTTCTTTAGTTCTTTTTTTCTTGCAGAAAAATCATATAGAAAGAAAATGAAACACATTTATAATTCCAGATTCTGTTGCTAGTTCACATAGTTCAGCTTGTACTGGTATTCTGATATGTTCTTAACCAGAATCTTTTATTGCAATGCTTATGATACATTTGATTATTTAAGTTAATTTCCTTTTCCTTTATAACCTGTAATTGCTAATTGATACCAGATTGCTATGGTGCAAAAGATGTAACTGTTTTTCACTAAAAGGCATATCAGTCAAACCACTCTCTGATTCATTAGGAATTTGTCCTTGTGAACAAGCTTAAACAACCCTAAATGAGGGGTTACTTAATTTCTCCTTAATCACAAAATGCTGACCACTTTCAAGTATTAGCAGAACAAGGTGTATATGTAAAACACACAAGCTTAAGTTTGTCTGGTTCTTCTGTATGTCTATAAATAAGGATGTATGATAAAGGCACCAGTAATTTGGTCAACAAAAACTTTGATGACATGCTTGGTGTTAAATCTTGTTAGTGGTGAAGATGGTGAATTATATTTGAATTACGAATTTATAGTTTAACTTTAGAAGTTTGACTGTAGTATCAAGATTTATATAATATATATATATATATATATATATATATATATATATATATATATCACCCCAGATGGGACTCAAACTCACAATCCCTGGCTTAGGAGGCCAATGCCTTATCCATTAGGTCTCTGGGTCCTAAATGCTTCAGCAGCTTTCTTATTTCTCCCTAGCTGTGTGACCATGGAGTTAGTTTATTTGAGTTCTGCAGGTGTGAGGGCAGAGTTCAAATGTTGAGGGGTGAACTCCCCCCAGGTAAAAGTAATAGATTGTCTGATTGTTTTTGAGGGCTGTAACGTCTTGGACTGATATGTACAATTGGCTATGCTGCTCAGAGATCTTCCTCTGAAAAGACTCCAAGGTCAGTAAGAGCAAATTGTTCAATATCTTTTGGTGATTGCACATGTAATGCCTTGGTCTACATTTGTGGTTAATGGTTTTAGATGTTTTCTTCTTTCAATGAGCATGACTGCCGGTTAACGTTTTCAGTGTGTTTTTCATCAAATAATGTTCATCAATGATTAGTTACAATAAACTCATATTAGTGGTTACATCCTAGTGCTGTTTTGTTGAATGTGTCCTGCGGGTGAAAATGTCATTGGGTGTTGTGTTGTGTATGTCAAAGTGTGGGTTTTCTCAACATAGTAGTGCTATTTGTAGAGATACATGGGATTTGTTTTCTTAATGCAGAACCTTTTCGATATACCAAAAATGTAATCATTTAAGGTTAGGAGTGTCTGTGAAATCATGTATTGGTTATGATTAAGTAAGGGGCTAGATTTAATATTGTGTTGGTGTCTCTGGTGTGCATTTGAGACTTGTCTTATTTAATGGTAGTTTTACAAAAAGGTTTTTTCTGAAGTCAGGAGCAGGATTTGGGTTAGAATATATTAGTAAGGTGGTGCAAGGGGGTGAAAACCTACTTACATAGCTTACTAACACCCATTAACCCTAACCCTAATCCTGCCTTTGCTCATAATGCTTGCCGTGCACCTTATGTTAGAAAAAACTTTTCTACTTGGACTATCACTATTCAGATAAATTTGGTGTTTTAGGGATTGCAGTTTTTTTCTTATAAGATAGCAAAAAGAAATTGTTTTCCTTCTGCAATTTTTATTGTTTTTTGCTATGTTGGTTTTTGGGACTGTATCTTCTGAAATATTGGCATCACTGAGGATGGAGTTGATGTTTTTACATTTTAATTATGTGTCTGCAATCCATCCCCCCACCTGTATATGAGTGCATTGTGTTCGGTTGGCTACTCTTTTGATCAAACTGGATGGTGTAGAAGCAGAGCACTTGCATCTGATTGAATATACACTTTAGTGTTCCTGAAAGATCGATGATTGTCAGTTTAGTTTCATAGTTTCATAGTATAGTACTAGGCTATCTGCCCTGGGGCATTTGTAAGCCAAGCCATAGTGATGTGGCTTTTGCCACCCCATGAAATGGTACAAAAAATGTACAGAATAAATTTAGAATACTGTGCCTCTGTCTAGTAGTGACACAGTGAAGGTCCCCTTATATAATAGAATTAGTTTACTGTGCCCCTGTCTAGCAGTGACACAGATGTGACCCCTGGGGTAAACTTATGATCTCCCATCCACTCATCAAGATTTCTCTTGAAAAGAGTCAGTGAGGGGCTCTGCCTAATACAAACTGGGATCCTGTTCCAAAGCATGGGAAGCCTCTGGGTTATGAATCTGTCCCTCCAGCATGTCTTATTCATACTTGTGCCGAGGTTTAAGTCTTTAGCTCTCGTGGTCCTGATGGATTTGGATTTTTTGAGGTGGAGCATGTCCATCAGATCCTGATTGGACATGGCCTTGTACATCAGGCAGAGATCACCTCTGAGCAGGCAGTATGCTACTGAATAGAGCTGAAGTTTCTTTAGTCTGGCAGAATAAGACATATGTTGGAGACCCTTGATCCTCTTGGTGAGGTACTTTTGTGGTCTCTCCAGCTGTTGCAAATGCCGGGTGAGGTACATACCAAATGGGGCATTGTACTCAATCATGGGTCTGATGAGGGAGGAATATAGGGGTACAATGACATCCTTGGATCTGGATGTGAATCCCTTCATGATGAGGTGTGCAAGGTAGAATGTTTTTCTAACCACTTTGGCAACGTGGGTGTCAAATGAGAGGTCGCTGTCGACTTGGGTCCCTAGGTCTCTGATTACTTTTTCCGTACTCAGTGGGTTGCTGTCTATGTGATAATTTGTGGGTACTTTGTTTTTCCCAAAGGGGATGACTATACATTTTTTGGAATTTAGTTTAAGGCTGTGATTCCGGCACCAGTTGTCCATTTCTGTGAGGCCTTTTTGTAGGATGTGTGTGTCTGCTGGTGTATCGACTATGGCACCTAGTTTGCAGTCATTTGCAAACTTTGTCAGCCACAGCCCTCCCATGTTTGCTTTAACATCTGAGAAATAAATGCCGAACAAGAGGGGTCCCAGGACAGATCCCTGTGGGACACCACTTGTGACTGGCTTTGAGTCTGACATTGCTCCAATGATTTTAACTTTATGGGTTCTGTCCTTTAGCCAGTTTGCAACCCATCTAGTAACATAAGAGTTTACTTTTAAGCTGTTGAGCTTATCTATGATGCCTGAGTGGGGTATTGTGTCGAAGGCCTTAGCCAAGTCCAGGTATGCTGTATGGACTGCTTTGCCCTCATCAATGGCTCTAGTGACTGTTTCAAAAAAGTCAACCAGGTTTAAAAGGCAGGATCTGCCCTTTACAAAGCTGAACTGGGTGGGGTCAAGTGTCTGTAGGTCCCCTATGTCTCTGTTTATGAGTTCCATAATGATTCTTTCCATAGCTTTGCAGACCAGGCTGGTTAAGCTTATGGGGTGGTAGTTTCCAGGGTCTGTAGAGGCACCCCCCTTGTGGAGTGGGACCACTGTTGCTGTACGCCAGTGTTCAGGTACATATCCCGAAGTAAGGCTAAGGTTAAATAGCATTTTTATGTGTGGGTTTAGCTCCTCTTGGAGTTCACGTAACACGCAACCCAGGATACCGTCAGGTCCCATTGATGCTGTGTTTTTTGCTTTGTTTAGGGCGGTTCTCACTTGGACATCTGAGATGACAGGAGATTACATTCAGCTGGGATAAGTATTTCTTCTTTTGGGGGTGAAGGAGGGGAGAAATTTGCACTGAACCTGTCAGCCAGAATGTTGGCAATATCTGTGGGTTCAGTGTATTTTATGTTGCTGTGAACCAACTCTGAGCATATCTGAGGGTTTCCACCCAGGTTTCTAACATAGCTGAAGAAGGCTTTGTGGTTATCTTTAGTGTCCTTAGCGATTTTTCTCTCAAAGTTGGCCTTGGATGTTTTTATGAGAGAACGTAGTTTTCTGCTAATGTTGATCAGAGATGTCTTCCCTTCATGGGATTTTGCTCTGACATGCAGTAGCTTCCTTCTTTTGTTATACAATTTGTTTATGGCTGAGGTCCACCAGAAAGGACGCTTACCTTTGGTGGAGAGGGACTTGGATTTGTTTGGGATTGCATGATCCATGCATTCTTGGAGATGTCCATAAAAAGCATTTGTGAAGGATTTGGCATTGTGGGATGTGGTATCCACTGGCACAGTGGGCTTAAAGGATACCATCTCAGTCTTAAGAAGAGTGAAGTCTGCTTTTGAGAAGTTTTTCACGGTGGTCTTTTGTGCTGGGGGTGGAGGTGGGATATGTATATCCAGGGTGATTAGTTTGTGGTCAGATCTCACTAGTGAGGGGTATACTTCCGGTGTGGAGCATTTTGTCCCCATGTTTGTGATGATCAGGTCTAGTATATTATCTCCCCTAGTGGGAGAGGTGACTAGTTGTTCCAGTGCATTTGAATTTATGAATTCCAGGAACCTTTGGGCTAGGGTATTAGGGCTAGAATAATGTACCCAATCTATGTTTGGGTAGTTGAAGTCTCCTAGTATGATGGTATTTTGTGATACATTCATATCCTCCAATGTCTTCAGGAAGGCTGAGTGGGGTTCTTGAGATTGGGAGGGTGGTCTGTAACATGCTACCAGTTGTATAGCAGTTTTGCCTATGGTTAGTTGCACCTGTATGGTCTCTGATGCTTCATGTGTTGCTACTAACCTGGAGGTGTGGGTGTCCTTGATGAATATGGACACTCCCCCTCCCTTTGTGGTTCGGCCCGGGTTTTGGGGCCGAAAAGCATGATACGAGGTATAGCCTGGTAGTGCTGGGGTGCTCTCCGGAGCCTTGAACCAGGTTTCATTTACTGCACAGACGTCGATGTTCTCCATGCTGAGGAGCGCATCAAGTGCCTGCATCTTCAGATTTAGACTTTTGGCGTTGAGCAGCATTACCCTTAGTTTTTTTCCATTTTTGTTTTCTAAGGAGGTGGGTTTGTCTTTTGAGCCTTGCCTAAAAAAGGCACTATGGGGGAGGCAAGAGCCTTAGCCAATATCCGGAAGCCCAGTGTTGATAGGTGTAAGCCATCCCTTGCGAAGCAGCGTGGCTTGTCCAACATGTCATCCCAGGCAGACAGATATTGGATCCCCCTAGAATGACACCAGTACTTGAGCCAATTGTTAAAGCTGATCATCTTGTCTTTGTATTGTGGTATCATTCTTGGTGAGGGCAGGATGCTGTTCAGGGTCAGGATCATACCAGCCTGGGCTACATAATCGGAGAGCTCCTCTATGTCTCTTTTCATGTAGTCCAGGGAGGTATGTCTCAGGTCATTCACACCAGCATGGACAATGACTGAGTCATATTTGTACTTGCTTTGGAGTGACTTGAGTGCGTGTGTTATGTGGCGGATCCTAGCTCCCGATAGACAGCTCACAGTAACCTTCTCCTTGTTCAGCCTGGTCAGCGGGACATCAGTGTGTCTGACTATAGAGTCACCTATTACTAGTGTATCAGGCAAGGTGTTTGGCCTTAAGGGCTGTGATTGGTTGACACACTGATTTATTGAAGTATGTGTTGCATGTGTTTTGTTTTGAGGTGGTGGATTTTTGGATGTCTGCTTTGGGAGCCTCTGTTGTTTTGGTAAGTTTTTTATTAGAGCCTCCGAGTATGTCTTTGTGTTTTTATGTATTTGGTTTGCAGTTGTGGTAGGTATATGTGGGACTGGGATTGTTGTGTGTGTGGTTGCCATCCCCTCCTGTCTGGTCATGCCAGCCCTGAGTTGAGAGAGTTCAGCCTCCAGTTTGGCTATATAGTTGCATCTCTCACATGTATTTGTGTTTGTTGGGAGGAGGAGATGGTTGTCTGTGTACATGAGATAATTTTAGCATTGTCTCAAGATACCCAGATTGACCAGCTGAATTGGAGACGACGCCAGTAATCTACCACTCGACATGCTAGAACAGTATAAGGGAGTGCTGTACCTTTAAGGGAAGTGGATATTCACAGGGGTGGTAAGTAGATGTAGTGCTTTACTTAGTACGAGAGTGCTTACTTAGTAGAGAAGTATTGAGAACAAGTGCTAGGCTTATAATATAGTGAGTAGTCTGATTATACTAAGAGTAGAGCTTCCTTAAGGGAAAATTTGAAGAGCAGACCTGGCGGAGCCAGAAAAAGTTTAACCTTGTTTAACCGCTATGCGCACAACCGCGAAAAGCCATGCAAACGCGGATTTTAAACAGTGAACTACAAAAGAGCTAGAAATGGTCCAAAACAACCAATTACTACAGCTTCTTGTGCTGAGGTCACTTCCTACAGTGACAGGTAGGCTGCTCAAGGCTCCCCACTCCCACTGGTGAGCAAAGAAACTTCCTTCTATCCAAGTAAGGTAATGGACAACACAGGAACTACACCACAGCCCAGAATACAGCAATGCCTGTAAACTGGTCTAAACTAGTCGAGGAAGGCGGGAAAACAAGGATTATTTTTTTGTTTTTGTTTTTTGGGTAGAAACACACAGAAAATGCAGAAACAGTAATAAATTAGTTACACAGGCTAGCACACTTTAGTGGGCAGCCTCCACAGTTAAATTAAACAAACAAACAACAAACTTTCGATCAAATTCAACTAAAATGTAACTTTAAGTGCAGATTTTAAAATAATGCAGCAAACAGTTAAAAAACAGTTCAAGCTAGTTCAGGGTAAGATACAGAAGCTATTCCAAGTGAAAAAAAAGCAAAGATACTTAAATCCAGAAAGTAGTCGCTTTTCTGAGTTCCCTGCTGCTAGGACCACTCTGCAGATCCACGAGGAGCTTGTCTGAGCAGTATAGCCAGAAAAAAATGCCCAGAGGCGGATTTTAAACAGTGAACTACAAAAGAGCTAGAAATGGTCCAAAACAACCAATTACTACAGCTTCTTGTGCTGAGGTCACATCCTACAGGGACAGGTAGGCTGCTCAAGGCTCCCCACTCCCACTGGTGAGCAAAGAAACTTCCTTCTTATATTGTAATATGTGAAGATATTTTTTAAGTCTTGTTTTTAATCCGTGTTGTGTGTGCAGAAGGTGTCATAAGGTGATTGAATTACTATGCATATTCATTTAGCTTTGTCATATTAGTATTTATTTATTAATTATACACTACTAATGTCATCAACATCATCCTTTTTCCCATTTTCTACATGGGGTTGGGGTATCATGTCAACTTTTGCCATGTCCTAGTACTCAATGCCACTTTCCTGCTTTCTTTGTCACTCATGCCTGACTGTCAAAGGTCTTCTGTCACACAACCCATCCACCTTTTCTGCTGAAGACCCTTGTTTCCTCCTGCCTTTTTCTGTCTGTCCCAGTTCTTCTTCACCAGATTGGCAGCTGCTTTCCCACACATGTGCCTGAACCTTCATAATCTATTCTCCTTGACCTTTTCTGCAATTGGAGTTACTTTGGCTTCTGCTCTTACATCCTCATTTCTTCTGCTGTCCCACAGTGTGCATCCTATTACCCTTTTCTGGCACCTCATCTCTATCACCTGTAGATTCCTCATCTGTCCTGCCTTTACTCCCCATGTTTCTGCCCCACACAGTAGTACTGTTGTGTGCACCATACTTTTCAGCTTCTTTAGCATTCTTCTGTCATATACTACAACTGACACTCTGATCCAGTTGGCTGCAGCCCCTCTGATTCTAGCTTTGATCTCCTCATTCAGAGTTCCCTTCTCCTCAACCACCCCTCCCAGATACTTGAAACTCTTACCCTGTTCCACTATTTTCCATTCTATCTGAGTTCTCAGCTTTTTTTCTGATTTCCTCAATTTGCTGCCATTACAATTGTCTTATCTGTACTCAGTTTCAACCCATGTGCCTTCAGTTTTTGCATTCTATTCTCCTGTCCTTTGCTGAAGTTCTTGCTCAGAGTCTACCTGTAAGTCCACATCATCTGCATGCAACAACGTTGTTGACCTGTCCCCTGCGACCTAATGTAATGTAGTCCTAATGTAGTCCATCACCAGTATGAACAGTAATGGGCTCAGTGATCAACCTTGATGCATACCGTCTCTCACTGGGAACCCCTCTGTGAGACCAAACACTGTTCATACTTGAGTCATTGTACATAGCTTGCACTAATTCTATCAATGTTTCTAGGAGTTTGAACCACCACAGAACTGCCCAAATTAGCTTTCTTGGGACCTTATCATGTGCATTCCTCAAGATGAAGAATACCCAATTCAACTTTTTTCTCATCTCTAGCTTTTTCTCAACTATCTGTCTCACTGCAAGCAGTGGATCAGTTGTGCTGCATTTCATCTGAATTCAAACTGCTCATCTCCCAGCTTACTTTTTTTTACTACTCTGCATATTCCCTTATCAATCACCCTTTCCAGAACTTTCATGCATTGTGACAGGAGTATGATACCTATGTACTGCCCACAGTTGTGAATGTCTCCTTTGTTCTTGTACACTGACATGAGTAAGCTTATTCTCCAGTCATCTGTGATGCACCTTTGTCTCCATATTGCTATGAGTAACCTCAGGAATGATTTCTCCCCTCTCGCCTAACATCTTTATCATATCTGCTATGCCCTCATCTAAAGTTATAAAGAAAGCTCAGTAGGAAACCACACTAAGTCGAAGCACAATAATATTCCAAAAACAGACGTCCAAAAGGCTGAAGTTGAGTAAAAACACTTTTAATAACGGTGATAAATGTACACAAAACAAACTGGTGAGCACTTTCATGGCTTACCCACTTCTTCAGACCATGAAAAATGATAAAACACTTAAAACCTTATATACAGATAACCAGCCACACAATTAAGAAATGTCAAGTCACATGGTGCATTGCAGTTAATGATGCAATCCTCTCCTCTTCAGAACAGGTTTTAAAGACACAGCATTATTCAGACCTGGGTATACAGTAGCCCTCAGGTCAAGAATCCATCCTAACTCAATGTATTCTGTTTCATTAGTTATATCACCTCCTCTTATATTAGTACCAACTTTATGCAGAACCAAAAACTTAAATCGATGTGTTTCATCAGTTTCCATCACGTTTGACTAACGCATTACTTTCTTTCTTAATGTGTATATCATTACCACATTACCTTGAGTCCATCATAAGTATTCGCCAGTTCTTTTGCACCACATCACAAATGACATTAGTATTACTTGAATACGTTAAAGTTACCTTGCTTACATTGCCTTCAGATAAACGTTTCACCTTAGCTCTTTGGTCCAGGGGGGTCAGAGAAATGGGGTCTAATCTCATTCCCAGTGGCAGATCTAACCTCATTAATGGCTCATTCACTGACCCCTATTTTGTAACCACACTCTAACAGTTCTATAAGTAAAGTATCCAGAGCTTCTTCCAGCTCAGTTTCATTTGTATGCAGTCTCATTACTCTGAGCACTTGGTGAATTGAGTGTAACAATTCTTAGTTCATGTTTAGTGGGTTTGGTTGGTTTTACATTCAGCTTTTGCTCAACAGAGCTATCCCAGGTAATCTGAGCTGGGCAACTGGACACTGGCCAGCCAGTAGCTTAATGACCCAGGGCTGCTGGGCTTTATTGCAGTCACACACATGCCAATAGAAGCACATACACCCCTTCCACTCTTAACATGGAACTTGGGCATAGGTCAGAGTAGGCCGGGTCCTTAACCCACTTACCACTTGCAAAGACCCATGCCCATTCGCTGACATTAGTCAACACAATCAAATCACCTAGAGACATATTTTAAGTCAGTAGTGAGTGAATGCTAATAATTTGTTTGTCGATTTTTATTCAGTGGTATTGTTTGAGAAAACATCGTGGATAGGGGAGTGATTTGTATGAGTGGTTGCTATTGTTCCTGTTCTGTTGCTAGTTTGTATTAAAGTATAGAGTAAGAATATACCCTTTCCCTACTGTTATATGATCTCAGAGTTTGGTAGCTAGATAGTAAGGGATCTGGGGAGATTCAGCCTCCCCTGCAAAAAAACATTGTGGATCTAGTTTAAAATGTCAAACGCCCAAAGAATCAAAAATCAAAGGTTTGAAATTCAAAATACTGAACCTCAGACTGCCAAAAAAAAAAAAAACACAAACAAATAGCTTTTCGCAAGGGGTAATTTTCCCTGAACCACCTACAACCCCTGCATATTATACATACTGACTGTAACAGTGTACCACATTAGGGAAAGGGTATATTCCTGATCCACAGAAATACCAGCAATCAGCAAAAAAGCCAGTCTCATGTTCTTAACATTTGAGCAATGAATGTTTGATACTCTGAACCTTCAATAAATTAAATAGAATACAAATATTGTTAGTTTTCTGGGTGTGTGTGTGTGTCCATATGTGCAGAGACACATGAGAGCATGTGTGTGCACCTGTGTGGTTTATTTTGTTGAGTGTTATGTATGGGTTCTATTTTAGCTTTGATAATTACTTTTTCTGTGTCTTATCCTTTCACTTAAAGGTACTTGTTTCTTTTTTAATTTTTTTTTGGGAGTTATGTTAGTCATTGTACTGTTCAGTTTATCAATATATATATATATATATATATATATATATATATATATATATATATATATAGGTCTACCTGATAACACCGACACATTCAAAACACCAACAACGAAATAACTGACACGACAAAACCGAAGTTTAAAAACATGAAACTTCACATGCCCGACAAACCACAATCCAGGCAATCAACAAAACAAATAACTTTCCCGAAAAACACACACACAACACAAGCACACAAAAAACCTTACATTAAAACTTACATACACAACTATATATGCACTAACCTTAACCCAAACCCTAACCCTAAGGTCCGTCACTATCGCAGACTTACCTTACCCACATCCTTACCCTAACTCACTTAATCTGCCCCTAACCCTTAAGTCTGTCACTATTGCACACTTACCTTACCTGCACCCTAACCCTAACTCACTTAACCTGCCCCTAAACCTAAAGTCCGTCACTGTCGCACACTTACCTCACCTGTACCCTACCCTAACATCCATCACTATCACACACTTACCTTAACCGCACCCTAACCCTAACTCACTTAACCTGCCCCTAAACCTAACGTCCGTCCCTGTCGCACACTTACCTTAACATGTCAGTGTTCTCAATGTCGGAATTCTCAACTGTCGGTCTTCTCTGTTGTTGATCTTCCGGAGTCGGTTATCTTGCTGTCAGTCATTTGCAGTTTTGGTTAATTCAGGTAGACCCCTATATATATATATATATATATATATATATATATATATATATATATGCCCTTTTGTAACTTTTTCACGTTTCTTCATAATCCAGACCAGACAAGCATATACATACTGTAAATACGAAAAGAAAATGAAGATGTCAGCCTTGAAAATCAATCACCACTACCCTACTACTTGCCTCTAAGGTTGCATCTCCACAAAGCCATTGAAATGCATCTTTTGCATGCTAAAGATGACTTGTGGAGAAAGCATAGCCGAGTGCTTAGCAGCAGATTTCTGAGAAAAAAAATGAAATAGAAGTCATTATAATGCTGAGCTGAAATATTCCAAACCCTAACATATATTGTAAGTGGCAATGTACATACTTCTGTTGGTAGGCAACAATAATAAATGTATTCTATAAAAATCCATAGAAAGATGCTACAATACTGTTTGTAATGATCGACATCTGGAGTACGTTACACTGTGAAACTATTAACTTGGGGCACAGAGTCAAACCTCATCGTTCGTTATGCTTAATAGTGTTCTCCTGACTGCAGTTCAGCTAACCACAGTTCAATATAAATGCAGTATCCCATATATAGATTTTTAGTTTTCTCCCATTAGTAACAGTTTGGCTAGTATGGAAAATAGTTTTTGAGACTGGTGTTTCTTGCAAGGACTAACCAGTCCCCCACCCCCACACCTACAGCTTTAATGCAACAGGGTCTTTCCTTCTTTTTCCTTAAAAGTGTCATTCATAACCTGACTAATGCCTCACATGCACTGAGCAAACAAATGTGTAGAGGTGCAAGCCCTTTGGTACACAAAGTGTAGGTGTTATAGCATACACATCATCAGATTTGCCTTTTGTAACCTGCAAAGTATTTATTTTAAGTTAGGAAGTCTGGATTTATTCTCAATGCCCCATGCTGTGAGTGAGTGGTAACAAGTTGCTAACGAGACTTTCTCCAAATGCATATCTTAACATTTTTTACACTTGCCTGTCACTGTAATAGCAAGGCCAGTTTTAAATATATCCTTCCAATCCATTTCTTCCCACAGACATCTATAGCACTGGCAAAGTGTGAGTTAGGATAATTCCCTCACCTTAGAAATGTAGCCATCTTTGAATGATGAATGTACATCCAATTCTAGTCACTTTTCAAAGTGCCTTATTCACATTAAGTGCTCACAGGTTACTACTAGGCTAACTGCCTCAGTGGGCCATTTTAAGCCTAGCCAACTTCCTCATGTAAGAATCAAACCCTGCACCTTGTGTCTGTAAGGTAGACACCTTAACCATTATACCAAACTCAAGTGATTTTTGTTTTTGTGCCTTTGCTGATGATAGTTTACTATCAAGTGCAGTATATGGCTTCAATGGGCACTACAGCAAAGCACCAGAAAGGACAAACTATACTGCAGATGCTATAGATGAAAATACATTTTCCTTCTTACTTTCATTGCACCCTCCTTCCTTTTATGCAGCATTCATACTATTATTATTAGTTACTTCATAGTTTCACCCACTGTAACAGGTAACATTTTCCTTCATTTTGCTTTCTGGTAACTGCTGCACCACTGAGAATCAGCCTTTCCCAGTTTTGAGTACAGCTATGTGTCTGGTTGTAACTGTTGCAGCCTCCTGCTAGCCTCAACATCTGAGCACCCCTAAGGCACATGCAGTCCATAACCACTCCCTGGACCCATATGCAACTTTCTCTTACACAGCTAAATCCAAAAAAAAAATCTGCATCTTGGCTCAAAGTCTTGAACAATCCCTGCAGATGTCTTTACTCAAGGGGATACTGCCTCACCCCCCTCCAAAAAAAGATGTCTAGTTGCCTCTGATCATAATATAGGCTGTAGTTCTGATGGTACCACACCTAAATTCTTTTCAAACTTAAGTTATCATCTCATGTCCAGATACCATAGGATATTATATGTCCTGCAGTCTGTCCAGATACCATAGGCTGTTGTCTATCTTGCAGCCTGTCCAGATACCATAGGGCATTGTCTGTCTTACAGCCTATCCAATTACTAAATATTTTTTTTCTGGTACCCGCAGCACTCTGCCACACCTTATCAGACATCTTTACCTAATGTAGCACCTTGTAAACCTCACCTTATTCCTGTATGGAGCTCCTCTGCTCATACTCAGACTTGGCTTGGTGGCACAGAAATGTGGGGCACTTCTGCTCTGTTGAGGGGCATTTCTGTGGTTGCTCTCTTACTAGTTGGTGGAATAAAGACAACTGTTATCACAGACAATTGCATTATTTTGTACAGGGTGTACAATTCAAAATAGTCAGACTAACCAGCACTGTATTTAATTGGCTTGCCTCTTAAATCACACTCAGCAAGTGGGTTCTGGAATGTATTCTTGCAGTACTGATGTTCTCTTGTATGTACGTGCTACCACTTAGAGAGGTAATTTAAGTAAGAGGTATTTGTTCTATACTAATACTAACCAGCTTTACGTACCTTTCTCCAGGAACCTGCACTGTGTTTTACCATCATGGAATACTGTTTGTATGGCACAGTCATTTGGGCTGCACATTAAGAACTTTGTGCAAATACTTAACATACAAAAACTATACAGATATGTACATAAATATATAGATGTGATGGATAGCCATCCTATGTTCTGTAGAGAGACAAAGTGATGAATATTTCTTCTTCTTGTGTTTCTAGTTAGTTCTCCAGTTGTACTTTTATAAAAAGCCTGAAAGTTTTGAAGTCTATGCCAGTAATACTGTCACAGACATTTGTAAGCACCATGCCATCAAAGTGACCTGCTTTATTTTCCTTACTAATTCACACTGTGTGACAGTGAGTGCCATTTATTTACTCTCTGGTAAATGGGAAAGGTCACCATGAGACAGTGTCTGGGTTCAGTGTTAACTCAAAAATGTAATGAAGATTAAAGGATTTTTCAGTGTTACACTTTGTGAAGATACATGATAGAAGAACTGTGTGAGGGCACAAAATGGAAGAACTGTGTGTGGGTACAGAATGGAAGAATCGTGTGAGGGCACAGAATGAAAGAACCGTGTGAGGGCACAGAATGGAAGAACTGCATCCAGGTTTGCATCATAATCTAAGTCCATTCACATGTTATTGCCCTAACCTAAAGTTGCACTGACAGCTTGGTGCTCGCATGAGTGTGACCTCAGTTGCTGCTTATCTGTGAATAAAAATTCTGGGACTATCCCTCATACATGCACTACTGACCACATGTGAACTGAGCATCTTGTGGACCTTGGACTCCACTGATTCAGGCTTGAATAAGTGAGGACCCCATCTCTAAAGGAGATTCCACACAAACATTGTTCCCATTCCTCTCTCTCTCTCCTGCATCTAGAGTACCAGTATTTCAGGAGTGGTCCTATGTCATAACAAACTTTTCTTCATCTAAAATATATCCAAATTATCCTAGCCTTATATACATAAAGGGAAAAAGTTTCAAGTTTCAACCCACATAACTTATAACTTCCAGATGACTCATGTGTCTTTTCTTCAGATTGTGGAGCTCTACAGAACTACATGCTTGCTAGCACTGGTGTTACTGAGAAAACCACCCCTTCCAACAGACTGTTAGACTCAGGAGAGTAGAGGGTAAATCATGCTAGGGTAGCTATTAAATGTCGGACATTAACAGAAAAGAAGAAAGCAGATAATTAATATTTTACTGGAAGTAATAACATGGAAATTAGGAGAAAACAGACACTAAGCTGATTGTTGTCTAAAAGTCACAGTTCCATGCTGTTTGTGTCTTTTGAATTGTCTGTTGTGTCTGGTGACTGTGAAATGCTGCAGTGTTGCCAATGAATATGAATATCCTTAAATTGTTTGCTTTTCTTTCTGAGATTACAGTGCTGTGCATTAGATATCAATTAGTAAGGGACACTGCATACCACAGAATCATTTTACATATATATGGAGCCCTAGTAACCCCCATAAAATCCATGCACTATAATTACAAGACACAGACACATCAGCTAACTGAAAACTAAGCTCAAACTGCTTCTCTCTTCTGTAAGGCATCATATTCTTCTATTGGTTCTGTATGAAGCTGGGAAACATTGCTTTAATTCTGACTATTCCCAATAGAGATCTTATCCTCTTACCTGTACTGTGTATGACATATGATTACCATGTGTTTCACAACCACGTTTTCAGTCTTGCATTCATGTGTAGCATATCATCTATTATCCATTTTATGTACAACCAATCTCATCATCTTATGCTCATGTAGCCCAACATCAAATGTAAATTCACATACAGCCAATAGACTCTGAACCATATACAGCTCAGACTCTGAACTCACATGCAGGCAATGCTGATACTGCAATCCTATGCAGCTCATATTCTGAATTCACATGCAGGCAATGCTGATACTGCAATCATATGCAGCTCATACTCTGAATTCACATGCAGGTAACACTGATACTGCATTCATATACAACTTAGAATCTAAATTCACATACAGGTGACACTTGATACTGCATTCATATAAAGCCAGAATCTGAATTCACATTAAGGCAACACCTATAATGCATTTATATACAGCCAGACTCTGAATTCACATGCTACAGCCCTGATAATGCATTTATTTACAACCAGACTCTGAATTCACATGTAGAGAGCATAAATACTACATTCACATACAGCCCAACATTAGCACATTCTATTTGCATATAATGCAGACTCTGAAGTAACAGAGGCTTCATCCTACACTACATTTACACACAATCCAGCATCAGAGATTCCATCCACATTATGTCCTAACCTTTGAACTGACATGCAGGTGACATTCTGACACTATATTCACATGCAGCCCTCAATGCTTTATACCATTCATGTTGTCTTGGACACTGGACATCATGGTATACGTTAACTTAGAGTCTGGGCAATACAAGATTAAGTTGTTACACACACACACACACACACACACACACACACACACACACACACACACACACACACACACACACACACACACACACACACACACACACACACATACTGCATTGTACACTATATGATACACTAATGCATTGTACATCTTACTGTTCCTAAATGCAGAACAGCAGCATCACTTACTTTATCAAAGATAAGAACATAAATATTTTTAGCAATATTCTAAAACATCAGGCTGGGAAACTAACCTTCTCTCATTTCTCCGATATGTAAACTCATGCATCTGTTTTTGAAACTGATGACTTTACACTACTTCATATTTGTTTTTCTATCAAAGGTGAATGTAAAGTCATAGCCAGCACTCATGACAAATGTCTGACAAGCAGTTTAACAACAGATGTAAAATAAAACTGCATATCCTAGCAGGAGGTTTCCATAATACTAAGTTTCCAGAAATATCTGAGGATAAATAACATTTTTAGCAAGGGGTGCTTAATAAATGTAAATTAGTTTTCCAAAAGTGCAACAGCAGCCCAGACTGGAAATCTAAGAGCCAATGTTTCATTGCATTTGTTTTTCATCACTGCAGGGTATTGAGAAAAAACAATTTATCTATACATTTCAGTTTTGGAAACGACTGTTTTCTAGTTATACTTTCTTACATAAGAGGTCAAGAAATGTTGCAGAAGCATCAGTTGCTTGCTTGTTTTGGGTGGAGACAACCTCGGAGTGAGCTACAAAGCTGAGGAAGGCAAATGGCTCAACAAATTTATCTACAAACCTACATGCATTTGAAGAAGAGCCATATTACCATGTTTGTTTGTTTGCTTTATCAAGCTTTTGATGAGCATGGGAGGAGTATGACTCCTCATTCTATATAATTGTACTGCAACATTAGAAAAAGATGCATAGCTTCACATCTACGTTCTCCTGCATTATATGAATTTAAGACTCCCATAGTATAGTTCCCTCTTACAATGGATTACAAATCAGAATATCCCACTTACAAGCACAACTCCATCAACACTGTGTGTGTGTGTGTGTGTGTGTGTGTGTGTGTGTGTGTGTGTGTGTGTGTGTGTGTGCGCGCGCGCATGTATATATGGACTCTACCCTTCTGACCTTCATTTGGTTAAATATCTAACTAGACAAAAAAGAGTGAAGTTACAACCAGATGTACAATCTAAAAATGTTTTCCCAAGGGGGCTTTTAACCCCCCCCTTACTAAAATATATCAACGCCATTGATGCACAAACATGATGAGAAAAGGAAAAGGCTACACACAGCATGAGTAGAAAGTGTTAACAGACATTTAACATTGATTTACATCTGACATTCTTGCTTTGTAGTATATTAGCATGGGGAACTAAAATACAGCATTCTGTCTCTTGTGTATGGGGAAGTAAGATACAGCATGTAGTGAAACAACATATGTCAAAATTATTTTAATTAAAAAAATGGATTGCTTTCTCACATATTGTCAAAAGCTATTTGTTTGTGTCTTTCGATTTTTCCCGGTTAGGGGTCGCCACAGCGGAACTCCGATCCACTAATGATTGGTAGTGGATTTTTACGTACCGGGTTACCAGCCCTGATGCACAACCTTCAATGAAGGCACGCCCCATTCACGTATGCCTCCACACAGAAGACGCTCTAGCTGAGAATCGAACGGGACAACGTCTTGCTATGAGGTGACAATGCTACCGCAGCACCACCACCACAGTCGCATTGTCAAAAGCTATACCAAGCTGAAACTGATTTGAGATTTTATTATTTTATTTTATTTAACATTTGTTGACCGGGAATGTCCGACTAGGTTCCACAGAGCCTGTTTTCAGCGGTGGCCCGGGGAGAAATGCTCCAGATGCATGTCTTTGGAATGAGATTTTAAAACAATCAAAGGGATGCAATGTATATGTACACCATTTTGCTCCAAATAAGTCAGACACATTGTTTGCAGAACAGCTGGCAGAGTCCTTAACAAACAACTGAACCTGCTTTTACCCAAAAGGAGCTAAAAAGTTCTTGTTTTGCAGTATGTATTTTTGTGGAAACAGCTACCATAGACGCAAGCCTTAAGTATTATTATTTTATTATTTAACATTTGTTTGTCAGGATAGTCTGACTGGACAACAAGTGTCCATTTTCAGCGGAGTCCTGGGGAGAAAAAACTCTATAAGTTTACAGAGAGAAGAAAAATTTACAAGAGAGACATTACAGAGTAGTAGCATACAGATGGTAGACTTTAGAGCTGTTAGTATACAATAAGAGGATATTCCCTCATTTGGTTAAAAATACAAGTGTACAGAATATACAATGAGAGTAGATAGGAACCTGGTAGATCATTGCAAGACATTTTACAATTGACTAAGAGTATATAAATGTTTAAGTTTTCCATATATGCATTCAAGCAAATATACATGCAAGAGTATACATACATATATATGCATACACATACCATACACACACACACACTCTCTCTCTCTCTCTCTCTCTCTATATATATATATATATATATATATATATATATATATATATATATATATATATATACACACACATATACACACACACACACACATATTACACACACACACACACACACACACACACACACACACACACACACACACACACAAAACAAACATACACACGTACATACACTCATAAATAGATTATTGCTCACACATGGATAGGTATAGTTAGATGGTGTTGGTTGAGTTGTCCAGGACAGATGGGGTATAGAAATAGTAAGCGGATGAGGCTTCAGGGGGTCAATTACAGGTGCATAGATGGTTGGTGAAGAGGTATATTTTAAGTAGGCTTTTGAAAGAGAGTGTCGAGTTTTGTAGTCTGAGGTCAGGGGGAAGGTTGTTCCATATTTTTAACCAAAAATAATGCACCCAGTAGCCATCAAGGAAAACTCCACTTTATTTGAATCGAACACCAGCAAAATCCATTAGTTGTTAAGCGCTTTCATCATAGACAATGACTTCATCAGAACAAGGATAATTCACATGCTTGACGAGGTCTATATATACCTAAAATATTAGCACATATTAAACTAATGAATTAGGTTAAATCAATCAATTAAGAAAAAACGTATTTAAAGACACATACTCCAATAGAAAATAAATACTAAATTCTCAAGTATAAATGTCTATTTATATGCATGCACAGCTCTTGTGAAACATAGTATATGAAAATGCATAGTTTTAAAATAATTTTTTGTTTTGTATTTAAAATGTATAAATAGTGGTTTTCGAGTCCTTAAGACTTGAGTAGCAGTACTGCTTCATGCAAACACATTCTATGTGATATGTGTGTGTGCGCGCGCGCGCGCATGTGTGTGTGTGTGTGTGTGTGTGTGTGTGTGTGTGTGTGTGTGTGTATATTTATATATATATATATATATATATATATATATATATTTGTGTGTATGCTTGCATATGTGCGTGTATGTATCCGGTGTAGTGGTTAGTGTTGTCGCTTCACAGCAAAAAGTTCTCCAGTTTGATTCTCAGCTGTGGTGCCTTCTGTGCGGAGCCTGCATGTCCTCCCTGTGATCACATGGGTTTCCTCCCACATTCCAGAGATATGCAGTAGGTGGATTGGACACTCTATAAAGTCACAGTCAAAGTAAACTTTATTACCATTCAGAAATCATACAAGTGCAAAACCTGAATGAAATTCCGTATCTCCAGACTCAATGTGCAGGCAACATATAGACTACTTTCACAGACATTTACACATGTAACACCTGGTTATTACATCACAGACATGCAGGTAGACAAGACTAATATTGCACATAATTAGAAACACATTTTAACACTTTTTGAACTGAACACTTACTTGCATGAGACTTTAGTATTGCACAGGTACTTGGTTAAGACATTGGATTGATCCTTGCACAGAAAGAGACATTGAGTATTGCACTGTGAACATTAGAGTATTGCACTATGGACCTTACAGTATTGCAGTATGGTTAATGTATGAATTTGCATGTATTGCACGGAAAGAAGAGATATTTTACTGCATTGCTACTGCCCTAGATGACCTATAAGTTACAGTCATGGTGAATATTGCACTAAGTATTAGGTGAGACTGGTAACCAGGTTCTTGCACAAATTGAGACAGTTTTCTACTGACCCAGTTGGACATCATGGAGTGTAGTGGTTATTAGAGTTCAGCAGCCTGATGACATTAGGGAAAAACCTGTTCCTGAATCTCGTACTTCTGCAACGTATGCTTTGGAAGTGCTTTTCAGACGATAGATGCAGGAACAGTCTGCAAGCAGGGTGAGTGCAGTCTTTAATTATTCTTCTAGACCTGCTAAGACATCTGGATAAGTACAAGTCATGGATAGGTAGTAAGGTGGTCTTAATGATCCTCTTCGCTGTCTTCACCACTGTCTGGAGGGATTTGCACTCAGAGGAAGAGCTGGTTCCATACCATACTACGAAGTTGTTCGTCAGGATGCTTTCTATCGTACCTCTGTAGAAGAAAGTGAAAACTGCCGATGGGAGATTCACTGTCCTCAGCCTTCTGGTGCGCTTTCTTGACTATGGCATTTGTATTTGTGTTCCAAGACAAGTCTTCAATGTGCACTCCTAGAAACTTTGTGCTTCTCACTCTTTCAACTGTTTCCCCATTGATGGTGAGGGAAGACTGTTCCTTGCAATTTTTCATGTAGTCCACAATTATCTCTTTTGTCTTGTTCACATTTAGTGCTAAGTTGTTATTTCCACACCAGGTAATGAATTGTTCCACCTCATCTCTATATGCTGTTTCATTGTCATTACTGATAAGGCCCACCACTGTTGTGTCATCAGCAAACTTGATGATGTGATTTGTATTGTACCTGGCCGTACAATCATGTGTTAACAGGGTAAACAGCAAGGGACTTAGTACACATCCTTGTGGAACTCCAGTGTTAAGAGTGATGCTATCTGAGGTGTTATTTCCTATGCACACTTTCTGAGGTCTGTCTGTGAGAAAGTCAAGAATCTAGTTACAAAGTGGAGTGTTGACGCCCAGTTGGAGTAGCTTCATTACCAGACGAAGTGGGATGACTGTGTTAAACTGGCCATAGATGAGAGTGTGTGCACAAGTGAGTGGAACGAATAAATGATCGTGGCACAGCTAGCCATTCAGTGTTGTAAACCTTGGCCTAAGATGATTGTTACTGCAGAAGTTACACCTCAACCCGAGGTGCAAAATGGGAAGAAGGGGTTGAGGATGGATACACACACACACACACACACACACACACACACACACACGCATAAACAAACACACACATCATTTATATGTGTGTGTGTATGTGTTATGTATTGTTGTGTGTATTTATGTATTTATAAAATTACATAATTGCTAAGAATATGCTGCCGTCAGAGAGAAAGAAGTACTGTTCAAATTTTAAACTGTATCTAGGCACAAATGTAACTTGTTCTGTAGTAGCTGCCTTCCAATGTTTGACCTATCATCTTTTATCAAGCAGAGCCTGTTGTATTAAGGATGATCAGTGTAAGTCCATTTCCTTAGTCTCTGTAGACACAGTCATCAGAATTAAAACACACTCACAGCCCTGGGCAGTCATTAAAATTAGTCATGTAGTAAAGGCAGAATTAGTCTCCATACTCAGGGGGAAAGGCTATGTCTCCAAAAGGTTATTTGGTCTCCTGCACACCAACAAATATTAAAGAATCTCTCTCTTGCTTGACTCGGCTGAAGCTGCAAATTCTCTGACAGTGAAAAGTTCCCTTTACATTACAGACTGGGAAAGCACAATGTATTAGCATGTGTTTGGATCTATTGACCTTTGTACTCAAAAGTGCTTCTAATGCAAGCTGTGCCATTTCATTTTGATAATGCTATATAAAAGGATATTCACATGTTTATTTAGTCTCTGAAGTATTTCATCTGCAAGGGCATGATAAGCTAATATAGCACCTTTCAGATGTATTCTTGAAAGGCAGGAAACTAATCAATTAATCTATTTATTAAACCCCAATACAAGCACTTCACTCATATTCTGAAACATATTAAAGATTTTTTAATACGACCAAAAATAAATTAATACAATCATTCCTACTAATTATTAATTGTTTCATATGTAGAGACATTTGCTTTATCAAACTACTGACAAACCCTCACCTTATTTAGCTAGTAGAAGAGCTCTCCCCTCCCAATATTATATGGTGGAGAGTTTGGTCTGACTGACAGCATCCCCACTTGAATTCTCATTTCATGACTTCTAAGCACCATACAGCTAGTGTCTTATTTTTGTGCTGATCATGGATATGTTTTCCCTTCACTGTGTTAAACCTGAAATTAAAGACTGTCATTTTACAGAATTTGACATAAATGCTTGTGCTTTCTAATTCCTTTCTTCCTCTTTTCAAGGACTTTTTTTCAGTTTTTCTTAACAGTCTCAAAATTAGTTTAAAAAATGTAACCACAAATAAGCAGCTAATCTTTTATTAAAACGCAATCTCAGTGTCTAGCACTTCGGCTTACACTAAGCCTTCAGGGAGTAAAGACAATGTAAAAAAACACCTCCCTTATATCCCAGCAGCACACTAATCATCTCATAAAACAATCAAACAATTTATTAACCTCCTAGATGCATTAAGAACAGCATGTATGCATTTATTTATTCATTTCTTTATTCATTTACACATTATTTAAGGTTTATGATTTATGTACAACAGTTTGGCACAATTACAAATGTTTAGAATGTTTCTACCTAGCTCTATATATATATATATATATATATATATATATATATATATATATATATATATATATATATATATATATTAAATATATATATATATATTTTTTTTTAATATATATATATATATATATATATATATATATATATATGTTAGAGAACTTCAATTTATTATGGGACACAAGGGGTTAATTTTCTTGGGATGATGTCAGTAGTTTCATCCAATCAGAAAGTAGGGTGTACAATTTAAATTTCAGATTGATTTTATTCATTTGTCTGATGAAGTTTACATTTGTTAAATAAAGCGCTCACATTTATTTTATTATTTTTACAAATAAATTATCAAGTTCTTTTATCTAGCAACTTTTTTGTGCCTTCTTGCCATTTGGTTTGGTGAGGTATTGTCACTGTTTACTTGTTTTTCTTCAGTTGGTCTTTGTTTTTTCAGCAATTAATTAACCTCACTTTGAATAATTCAATTTGCAATACCTATTAGCTAATTAAATTAAATTTAAATATTTCCCGCAACATTCAGTATTAAGACGACTAGGGGTCAGCGTAGAAACTTTCAATATAAATAATGCTTCTTTATATAACAATTTTTTGTTATAACACAGCCTACAACACATTGCACTTTTTTCTAAAATTGCTGCTTGTAAACCTTCTACACTACTATTATGAAAATTCTTAAAATGAAGTGCTAAAGGGCTTTCATGCCTAGCTGTTCTGATATCTCTCAAATGTTCTTGTAACCTGGTCTTGAAAGCCCTTTTAGTTTGTCCTATATAAAAAAAGTTCACAGTTGCATTTAATAGCATCTATAACCCCTTCAGTCAGGCAACTAAATTCACCTTTCTTAACAAGAGATATACCATTTATTTTATCAAAATAATTGACTATGTGAGTACAGCAAATCCACTTTTTACATGGAACAGTGCCCATATTGTTCACAATTCTTGTTATGTTATCCACAGGTCTAATAAATTTACTATGAACTACCATGTCCTTAATGTTTCTACCCCTCTGATAAGAAAACAATTGGTAGCTTATGTGCAACAGCATGTAAATTATTATATTTACCCCCAAAACCCCAACAATGCATTAACATATTCTTTTTATTTCTGGTCTCAAAACATTATATTTGGTAACTAAAAGAATTTCCTAT
Organism: Protopterus annectens; assembly: GCF_019279795.1. Classification (NCBI taxonomy): domain Eukaryota; kingdom Metazoa; phylum Chordata; order Ceratodontiformes; family Protopteridae; genus Protopterus; species Protopterus annectens. The sequence continues at coordinate 856,521,448 of NC_056741.1, read as the reverse complement.
CATCCATTTCATTGTTATCTTTTTTTCCCTTATCATATATATTACCCAAATGACTATATACATTTTTTGATTATTACCAGAGTTCATAATTTTACTTAAAGCAGTGTCAACCATCTGTCTATCATAACCCCTATCAACAAACATATTTACAGTACACTCCAATTCACAGTACACTCCAATTCTTTCTGCATCTTTTCAAAATTATTACAAATATGTGAAATTTGTAAGAATTTACCATGAGGGAGAGATCATACAATATGAGCAGGGTGAGAGCTCGTGCCTCTCAAAAATTGGTTAATTTCATTTTTGGTGAATATTAATCTTGATGGTCTCATCTTGGTTGCCTTCAAGAACTAATTCCAAAAATGTTACCTTAACACCACATTGAAGACCATCAAATTCAATTTTAAATCGATTCCGATGTAATTCATCTATAAACTGGGCTATCTGTTCAATGCCACCATCACATAAAAATATTAAATCATCTATGAATCTGAAATATTTTAAAACATGTTTTCTAACAAAATCATTTTTATGTATGTATTCAGATTCCAACATCCCCATAAACAGATTAGCATACATTGGTGCAAATGGGGAACCCATTGCTGTCCCTTGTAGTTGATGGTATAATTTTTCTTCAAAAACAAAAAAAATATTCACCAAGCTAAAATGTACTAATTCCATAATGTAATGAGCCAGAGGTGTATCACCTAAAAACAAACTTATTGTGTACATACCAAATTCATGTTTTATATTTGTGTATAAACTTTTAACATCAATAGAGACCCAATACATCTCTGGTTTCCAGTGCACATTAGCAATTTTCTGTAAAAAATCTAATTAATCTTTTATGTACGAAGGTAGTTGTTTAACTACTTTTGACAAAGAATTATGCAAAGCCACCTCATGTAAAAATAGTTGGATGCAGACACTATGGGTCTTCCTGGAAGATGAAATAAATCTTTGTGGACCTTGGATAAACAATAAAAATAAGCTAATCCTGAATCTGTTGCCATTAATTTATTTGTAACATCAGCTTCTGTCCAATACCCCAACCTAAGACCTTTACTTATTAAATGTGAACATTTCTCTTTTGCTTTTTCATATTGCCTCATATTAAAATTAGTTTTGCCTGCTGAGATTTTTGGTCTTGTCTCCCTTTAAATCCCTTCTATGAAAACTAATTAAAAGGAATTAAGAGTAAATTAAAAATACCAGTGTTATGTTGCTAACCTGGTCCTTACTCTCAGCCTCTGTGAAATGTTGGGCCCATTGCTAATTCATTGAAACTCCGTAATGTGCAGTGTGCTGGGTTTTTGCATGCAGTTTCACAGTTTTGGAATTACACATCCTCTTCTCATACTGCTTTGTCCTCTGGTTCTGGTTATGGCTGAGGCCTTATCTGCAGGGTTTACATGTCTTCTCCAAGTCTAACTGGGTTATCATGAAGGATTCTAATCCATTCCACAGCCCCATGGCACACTTATAGGTGATCTTCCAAAACTGCCCATAAGCGCCTTTGCAGTGGGTGTGTCCTTGAACGATACCTGTGCATGTTCACTTCTGTGACTTATTATCATCGCTTGCCAATATACAGTCTGGTTTCCCTATGACAATGACTAGGGCAGAACTCTTACCCAAAATGAATAAATTAATGGATGTTTAGAAAGACAGACTGAACTGTCTTTTTACTGAACCTGTCATTTTTTACCAGCTAGTTACTTAAGTTTGAAAAACCAAATGTTTTCTTACATGGACATATGAAAGCATTATTTTTGTGTCTGACGCTATGCCATGTTCATGCTACATACACTGAATATCACTCTGAAAGGTATACATCTGTCATCATCCCCTCCAAAATGTATATTCTGACTCCGACGATACACTAGGCTGATATGGTTATAGTATTTTTGTTAGTCAAGTTCTGTGTTAAACCTGTTTCAGTAAGTTTAGTAACTTTCTGACGCAATCAAGTATTCAGTGAAAAACGTTTGATTTAATTTTGTTGGATAGAATCCTATTCTGTTTTGTCTATGGTTCTATATCACTTAAACCCAAACCATTGAACCACTATTCATCTATCTAGCCCTTTACATCGAAACCTCAAACTATCAAATGATCTTTTAATCGAAATATTTCCCAGGACAAAAATTCCAGTCCAATCTAGAGACCATCAAAAAAACAATAAAATTTAAAATCCACCCAAGTTGGGGTCTGTTCCCCCCCACACCCCCCTAACTAAATATACCAAATGCTACAGTGGGGAAAAGGGCAGATTCCTAATAGTGGCCAACCATTGTTTTGTCCTGGTAAAAATTTTGATTAAAAGTCCATTTGATGGTTTGAGGCTTCAGTGTGTAACGGGTTCGTTGAATAGTGTTTTGAACATTTGAGTTTTTGATTAAGTGATATAGACCCTTGCCCAGTACTACCTATCTACTGTGAAAATGATACAAAAATAACTCCAGTTGAGCACACAGATATTATTAGAAGTAAAGATTAATAGTCAGATTAAGCTCATTAAATTATGTATCTTGAAGACTGTGCTTCACTTAATCCTTTGCAAGAACTCTTTAGTTTGGCTTGGTGGTGCAGTGGCTGACACTGTGCACATAGCAGATTCAAATATGGCTTGATTTGCTTATGATTAATACTTCAAGTGTTTCATTTCTAAACATAGCTCTCAACTTTTTGCACAGAAATTCTGGACAGAGCTAAAAGTAATGGGGCGACAAAGCCCATAATCAGGGGCAATTTTTAAATATTGCTCTAAATCACCGTAAACTTTAATAGAAAAACAGGTTTTCTATCAACATGCATTTTCTCAACAATTAAAACTATGAAATTCTAATGTGTTGCATTATTAACTAACTATAATCCTCAGTGATCTACCAGAAATTCAAAGCTTTTGTGAGGAACAGGTAAAAAAAATGAGAAAATAAGAGACGTTCTACAAAATCAGTGATAGCTCAGAGGTATGTTCTTAATGTCAGTGTCACTTTGCTGTTTCAAGTGGCTGTGTCAGGCATTGCTGGTAGCCAGAAGTGAGGCCTCCCTTTGTATCCTTATGCAACTAAGTCACGCAAGCAGTGCAGTCTTTTTTGTAATACAGCTAAAACAGGCATTTGCATCTGACAGATTCTACTTATTTAGTAAAATAAGTAAATAAATATAATGATATGATGAACAGAGTGTCTTAGTGAGAAGACAACAAATATTGATATCATGGTATGTTCATAGACTTGTATGTAATAACATACATATGAGGGGTTAAAACCTTCATTTGCTAGTTATTCTAGGACATCACTCGTCTTCATGACAGCAGTGAGTCTTCAGTTTTGTGTAAAGCATGGATGCCAGACAAACTGGGGATGTGGTCAGCATTACAGTCATTTAGGCCATATTAGTTGCTTCACACCACACCCTTCCAGGCCTACAATGGTAATCCTGTCAGTAAGTCTCTTATAAGCAGGGTGAGATAAATCCACATGCTGGCTGGAAGAAAAAGTGCTGCCAATATCAACAGGCATAATAAAGAATCTAGGTAAAATATAATCTTTCAGAATAACAAAAGTTTTATTAAATCACTATATTTTAGGTTATTGATTTTGCTCCATTCCTTTTTTGAGACTGAGACTACCGACTGCACTAAGCCTTTGATTCTGGGAACAGGAGAAGACAGAGAAAGAAAAGATATCCAGCTGACAGCTGATGCCTCTGCCATCAAGAAAAACACAGCCAACTGGCAGGAGATCCAGTGCTTACCAGCTTGACATTTAGCACTTGTAAAACAAGACCAAAATGGACAGAATTCAGTCAGAAAATTATTAGTTTAATTAGTTCTGAGCAGTGCTGTGGTTTATGTTATAAATTAGGACAACCGCAGTCCTTGTCTATTTCAAAGTCATTTAGATCTCTACATACTGCTTCCACCCACTGCAAGTAGCTTGAACAAGTATATTCCCTCCAAGGAAAATGTTGTGTTTGTTACTATGCAGAGGTGGACACAGATGTACACATATACTTACATCTGGTCACACACATGCATATATCCTGCTAATTGTACTTTTCTGACATTTTGTATGAAAAAGGAAGACAGCACAGCATGTTTGAGTCTAAGATGCTAATTAAATTAATCCTGAGGAAGAGTGAAAAACTGCTTGTGGATTACTGACAGACCATAAGTACTGGGAAGGTATATGGTGTTATTCTTAATGATGATCTGTCTCTCTCAGTTAAAAAATGTGAGAGTGCGTGCAAGGGTATGTGCGTGATTATATGATTCAGACTGACCCTTAAATTGGTCAGTATCGATCAGTGCACTACCTTGGTAAACAATTATACATAAATAAATATATAACTAAATGATTCAGCTGCTGTACGTTTCCAAATCTATAGATTTCATTTTCAAACTGTCTACTGTTATTCTGTTTACTGACTAAATACTGGGCAAAACACATCTTTATGCATAACTGAGTTACTCAGTCTGGATTTGTAATCAGCAATATCTCTGTGATTGGGGAACTCGTGTTCCTCAACATAAAGTAACTTAAAGCAGGTACACATTTTACATGACTACACAGCAGTTTGTCAAATGACAGCTCTTTTGGGTAATGGTTGAAAACTGATATTTCTGTGTAATGTATCCCACATATTTAACAAAATAAATAACTGTAATGCTATGATGACAGCAGACTGCATTAGTGACAGGAAAACATAGCCCATTATCATGTATCACAGATATGTGTATAACCATAACACAGTGCTGAAGAGGGTGGGACACTTGTGGAGCAGCTGAAAGAGACGTGAGTTAATTTCCCTCATGACTCTTAAAGCCTTACATGTCAGGTTTCATGGTCAGAAGGCTTACTGCAAGTCTAATGATCTTTTTACAGGGGGCAGCTTCAGATAATATAATAATGAGAACAGCAGTCGCAAGCTGCAAAGAATGACAGCATATCAATTACTGAAAATACATTTATATAGGTTAAGCAAAATAAATGTAATCACTAAATTGTCGTTTTTAAGAAAATCAATAAAATAATAAAGTTCTAAAGTCAGTTACTAAATATCACTACTCCATGTTTAGGCAAAATATAAAGATATAGGCAGAATAAGTGACAAATGCAAGATACAGTGAATATGGAGCATCATGGGAAATTGCATAATTATATCATGGGCCACAACAACGACAGGTTCTTAAAATGGTAACTGAAGACAATGGTGTCTGATGTCCAAGTTTTCCTTAATATCCCTAAAAACTGTTTAGCAATAATGACAATGAATTCTGGAAAATGAGAAGGCAAATACAGGTAGACCAGAATGCAGTAGTATAGTTAAGTTTAAAAAACATAACATCTGAAGGTGTAATATGAGCTGTGTTTGTAGCTGGTATTGTACCATTAGTGTAATAACATCCAACATCAGCAGTGCAAGCTCCCCACTTCATATTTTTCTGATATGTCTGACACTGATCCCATCTGCATTTCATTCGACATACAATGCTGCAAGTATCATGAATATACATGCACATCATACCAGACAACTCCTGGTTAATATGTTTCTGTCCACTATTCAAATGCACATTGCAAAATACAGTTAAGGGACTTAATTATAAACTAATTAACAAAATGATGTCATGAATTCCTTTTCAGCTGACCTTAAACTGCACAGATTCCTGTTTCAAACAGAACTTTTATTTCTGCAGGTAATTTTTCACCAGACTAATTACTAACAATAAACTAACAAATAAAACTAACCTGCCTTTCTTCTTTACTAAGTCTCAAATTCTCTGTTGTTATTCATAGCTATATTTTCAAATAAGTTCATCAAAATACCTAAAAAAAATGTGTTTTTTTATTTTTCCAAAATATATCCTTGTCATGCAGCTTCATTTTAATGTATCCATTTTTTCATCTGTGTCTGTCATTAATAAGCTGAAAAATGATCACCAGAAAGCAGGCATAAACCCTACCTTGGAATACTCTCCTTGTACAAGGCAAGTATTTTCTTTCCATTTTCTTGATAAAAATTAGTGGTAGACCATGATTCACAGGGGACCCAAAATGTCTAACTAAGCAAAAAAAAAAGCCAAGCTTGAAATTCACACAAAATATCTAGTATCCCAAGACTCCACCAAAACTATAAATCATGATAATAAATACATTCAAGAAATCATAAACTTGAAATTTTCTACGATAATCAGAAAATTCCATATGCCCAAAATGCCTGATGTTTTTGTAGCATACTCCACTAAACCTTATACATCTTGGTTACCATTTTCAGTGTATCAACTATTTCTTTTATCAACATCACCACTTATTTAACCTGTCTTCCTCTAAATTCATAAACTCCTCCTATTAATGTTTCTCCCATAATTTTCTTGAATCTCTTTTGCTGTGTCTTTATAATGATTCTATGATTGATATTGTCCAATATAACTGGCCTCCAATTTCTAATACTCATTTTATTTCACAACTTCCAGGTAAATTTTATTACTCATTTATATACACTGTCATCAAGAAAATACTTTTGTTTTCCATTCATGAATAATGTTAATAAATGGGTCTATATTAGAATAGCAAAGAGGCATTTAATCGAATGTCTCTTCATCGACACATAACAGCGAATGCACTAAAGTGCGAACACTCAGAACAGCGATTTCTTTCCCTGGGAAATAAATCGCTTGGCCCTCCCTGTGTATTAGACTCTTTCCCCACTGTAGTGCAATCTCAGAGTTGGTATATTAAGTTGGGGGGGTGAGGGGCACAGACCCCATGTTGGGGTGTGTGGGGGGTGAGGTCCCCCACATTGTAATGTTTGAAAGTGTGTGTGTTTGTTTGTTAGTGCTACCGATTCCTTTCCCAGGGAAAGAAATCGGTGTTCTGAGTGTTCGCACTTTAGTGCGTTCGCTGTTTATGTATCGGCGAAGAGGTGTTCGATTAAATGCCTCTTCGCTATTCTGATATAGACGCTATTAAATAATTACTTTTTATCTTCACACATTTCTTTATAGAGTGTATAATCTATTCTCTCCATTCCTGTGACTGGTTGTTTATTAATCTGTTTGAAAACATCATTCAGTCCATGTTTTGCAAAAGAAAAACAGTGGAAATGCCCTAGTGCTCTGGCCATATTTGAATTCCCCTGGTTAGTATGAATACCACCTTAGATCTTCTCTGAGAAGAGGGAAATGGCCCAATTTAGCAAAAAAAAATGAATGATTTAATGAGCATAATAAATGAATATGTATATTTATTTGTTGTTGCCAAAATCATTTTCTCTTATAAAAAAAAATATTTTATTCACTGACAAATTGGAGGGTGTTTGAATAAGTACCCATTAACCTTTAACAGGCAAGATTGCTAACTGAATGAGCACTTCATTATTATAAACATTTTATGTACCTAACAGCTTGCTGTAATGAAATTATTGTACTGTTGTAAGTTTAACATGTTTCTAATCTCATCAAATAACACATTCAACTTCTTAGCTCGCGAAATGATAATGCTTTAGAAGACTTGGATATGTGTGATAGTATAGTATGTATCAAAGTAAGAAGAGCATGGGTACTGAACTCCTGTAAGTTTAATTATTTTTAGTTCTATGCTGCATTCAGTAGGAGTATTATATTAATTTTGTCAAACCAAGATGTGTTTGTGAAACTACATTGTTCAGTGAAGTGCATTACTTCCAAAGCATTTATGTCTATAAATAATTCCAGGCTGCTGAATATCATTTAAACATGAGTCGCATACAAGGCTGAAGATAAATTGCTTGAAACTAAGTGTAAAAATTGAGAACAACAACATTTGATCTTTAAAAAGTCCTAAATATAGAGGACTATGATTGTGTGTCCTAGCATAATGAAATTATGTCTTCAGATGTGTCAAGAAATTCGCCTTGACATAGAAGCACGAGGGATAAATCTTGGCATTCATGTCAACAACACATAACTAATTAACTATAAACTGACAGACCCAATCATAATTCCTTGTAGTACATGGTGGTTCAGCTGCTCTGATGTGTTACAAGTTACAGGTAAGATATAGAAGGTGAAGTGTTTTAAAGCTTTCAAAGCTGTGAAATATTTAGTGCTACCACATAAACAATGGCTAGAAGCTAAGTGTACTTCTGATGGACTAACATATTTAAAGTCTGTTAGACACTTCTGTCTGCCTTTTTAAATGGCAGGAAGAAGAATTGTACAGCTTTCAAAGCTGTTCAGCTTCTTGCTGGTCTGTGGTGCCCATTATACATGTCTGACCAGAGAGACACAAAATAAGCTTGTCTTCACATTTCAGAGTGTAATCAATGTACTCCATATACTGCACAGAAGTTATGATTGCATCTCCAGTCATACCCAAGTTATGTTTTGGAGACATCAATGCCAAGAAATTCACCTCAACCCTCCACTTTGTTTCACTTTTGAGATGAATCTTAAAAAAATATGTTGAGGTCACATAACTGAGTTATGGTCAGCAAGGTCACATAACTGAGTTATGGTCAGCAAAGCAAAATCTGTGTTATTTATAGTGCATGAAGTTTAAGCTGCTGTGATATATTGCTGGTTGCAGGAAAACAAGTGTAGAAGCTTGAACACTTAGAATTACCACACTGAGAGGGGCCTTTAAGCTAAGTGTCCCTCTGATGAATGAACAGCTTGTAAAGCTATGCAGTACATTATCACAGACTTCATTAATCTAGACATTGAAAATCTCTTAACACTGGAGCCTCATCAATTTGGCTTTGTGAAAACAAGGTCCTGCCTCTTTAAGCTCATTATTTGCTTTGAAAACAGTAACTGAAGCACTGGATATTAGTTATACAGTGAATACAGTCTATCTAGATATGACCAAGGCCTTTGACACTACTTCCAATTCAGGCATTATTGATAGACTTGTAAATCTGGGTATAAATCCTTATATTGTGTGATAAATAGTTAACTGGCTGTCTGACAGAACCCTATGTAATTAGAGTAGCAGGTGCCACTTCTAAAAGCAAAAAAAAAGTGGTGAACCACAGGGCAAAGTTTTGGGCCCTGTCCTATTTATTTGTCAGACTTTCAGGCCAGCAATCTTGGCCTGTCACTGACTAAGTTTGTAGACAACTGTAAATTGGGTCTTGCTATATGATCTTTAAATGACACACACTTGGTCCAATATGGGTAATACCATGTTATCAGTTGGTGCAAGGACAATGGTCTCAAATTAAATGTAAAAAATTGCTTCATTTTGTTAAACAAAACAGTTCATTTAGCATATAGGAGATGCACCCCTCCAATCAGACACTGTTATAAGTGATCTTCTACTCTTGTAAATAATTTCTTATCATTTGACCATCATGTCTCCACAGTAGTTCAGAAAGCATTTTACCTAGCTCATCTAATTTTCAAAGGCATCTCCACTATATTCAAATAAGTCTTAATTCCCCATTGTTCATATCACATAGGACCCATTATTGAATGTAATGTACCTTTTGGCATGTATGTAAACATGTTTAAGTCAGGAGAAGCCACGCATGGACAGCAGGTGCAAAGGCCAAAATTAAACACAGTAAAAAACACAAACGGCCAGCACCAAGGAGGAATCCAATCTTCCCTTAATTGTTCCACCAATCAGAACAAAAAAAGTTTTCACTTAATTAAATATAATAGACACACCCACAATAAAATGTGTATACAATGCAACCACATAAAGAATATATAATATATCCACATAAAAAATTATCAAATGCAGGATATATAAACATATTTGACAACCAAAATATATGTAAAGAAGGGTAAGAAAACCAAGCTGGAAAATTTAGCAGAGCTGACATAACTGCTGACATAAGAGCTGAAATAACTGACAAATTCTTGTAAATATATTGCATCAGATTTCCAAACCATCCAGAAGTCATCCAGGTACCTACGCCAAATGTCCATTTCATTCATAAAAATATTGTGACTCCTATTATAAATCATGTGATGTTCCAGTTAACCCATAAAAAGGTCCGCATAAATGGGGGCAAAGGCCACCCCCATAGCGGTACCCTGTACCTGTAAATAACATTTTCCACTTAAAAGAAAAACATTTTCCATTAGAACATGTACAACTAAACTAAGACGAAAAGTATTAAACCCGGGACTATACATATCCAGTTCGGTGAGCCAAAATTCAAGTGCCATGAGGCCAGCCCAGTGAGGGATGCTAGTATATAATGATGTTACATCCAAGGTGCACAATAGCCATTCATCCTCCACCTGAGAGTCAGCAATGATGTTAAGAAACTCTGTTGTATCTTTAATCCTAGCCCTAACTCCTACCAACAAAGGTTTGAGATATTTGGTAAGGTAAACAGAGATGGGTTCCGTTAAGGAACCCCTACCTGACACAATTGGTCACCCTGGGGAATTTTGAAGGCTCTTGTGCACCTTAGGAAGCAGATAAAGATGTTGAGAAGAGAGTTCACTAACTTTAAGATGAAAACAAGTTTGTTCATCTATGATGCCCTCGCTCTTAGTCATATCCAAAAAAATTATCAATTTCGATTTTGAAATGTGAAGTTGGATCAATAAACATATTTGTATAAAATCTGGCATCCTGAAGCTGTCTATTGGCCTCTGTTTCATAATCAGACCAATTCATAACTACAATAGAACCCCGTTTATCTGCTTGAACTATAACCAGATCTTTCCTACTTTTAAGTTTGCAAAGGGCTTCCCTCTCAGCTTGGTTTAAATTATTAAAAAGCAAACCCTCACTGGTATGACCACCAAAAGGTAACTCTTTGAGTATACATTTCTGAAATATCTCAACGTGTTTATTCATTGGTGGATGCATGGGATTTGAAGCCCACCTCATTGGGTTCTATGTGGTTTTCTGAATCTCTGAAAAAAAAATGTAAATTTAGAAGTCTACAAAAAGACAATAAATCTTGTGCAAAATCACTTTCTGAAATAAAAAAAAACTCAGTATGTAGTTCAATCCTTTATTTAGTATATCATTAATCACTTATTGACAAAAACAGGCGAAGAAATATTTATGACATTTTTGTTGTCTTTTTGGTTGCAAGAATTGCAACATGGTCTCTATTATTAGACTGGGATTGAGCTCTGCATTTGTGTTTTTACCCCCCCCCCCGTTTTGTGTACCCCCTAAAGGGATCTTATCTTTAGTAACCAAACCATCATTGGACATACACCGTTTGTGCGCTGGTGATGTCTGAAAAACCTCATTTTCAGTATCGGTAAAGGAGGATCTCTCTTCTCCCGAACCATCACTTGTGGTCCTTTTTAAAATAGACTTTCTTTTTCTTTTTTGTCTGGGAGTTTGGTCCCTAGCCTTAGAGAACTTCACATTTTTAGTCTGTTCAAAAGGATGACCCTGTTTGTAATCATATTGATTTCTGTTGAATTTGCGAACCTTCCTAGCTTTCATCTCATTTTCAAATTGTAACAAGTCCCCACTCAATTTCTTCAAACATTCCTTATATTGTGAAGATTGTACTTTTTGTAGGTACGTATTGAAAACCAAGGAATTTTCTACCAAAAATACTACAAAAGTTTTGGAAATTCAGACTTTTACAAATTGCAGTAACAGATGGGTGATTTATTTAGCTGAATGCCACTGCTCTGCATTTTACATAGGCCAAACATCCAGGTCTCTTAAATTACGGATTTCATAAAATTTGAGTAATATTAAAAATAAGGTTATTACAAATGCCTTATATAAACATACATTAGTTCCCAAAACGGCTAGGTTTCATTTCACCATCATTGACAAGGTTGTAGGTTTAAAGTTTTCCAAGCAAAAATGGCATGAATATCTTAATAAGAAAGAAAGGTCATGGATCATTCATTTGGGGGGGGGTCTGTTTCCCCCTGGACTTAATGACCACCTATAAAGTTATATATCCATATAATATGGAGATTTAATTTAGTATGTTTAAATATAGGTCTCTGATATAGATTATCTATTATATTGGGCTCTGCTAAATTTTCCAGCTTGGTTTTCTTCCCCTTCAAGTTCTTTACATATATTTTGGTTGTCAAATATGTTTATATATGCTGCATTTGATAAAAAATATTTTATGTGGATATATTATATATTCATTATATTCTTTATGTGGCTGTATTGTATACACATTTTATTGTGGGTGTATCTATTATATTTAATTAAGTGAAAACTTTTTTGTTCTGATTGGTGGACCAATTAAGGGATACTTCTTTAAAAAGGGTGTTATCATTGCATTTTTCCATTTTTTGCATTGATAAAGTTCTTCAGGACCAAAACCGGTCTGCTTTATAATAAAAAAGGTTGGATTCCTCCTTTGTGCTGGCTGTTAATGTATGTAAACATATCACAATTTGAGAGACCTCAGAGTTTCATAACAAAAAGACCAGTGGTCTTAAAAATCTTAGTTATCAGAAGAGACTTGCAGTCCTTCTTCAGTACTCAGTCTCTAACAGACTCCTCAGTAGAGATTTATGTCTAGCATTTTGAAATATGAAAGACCCAAGTTTATACGGGCTTGTATTCCTTTGCAGAACTAATAGTACCTCAAATACACTGTTAAAAAGAACTAAACTTTCATTAGCAGACAAATGACATGTTGGTATGATACAGTCATATCCCAAACCATCCCTCACCTCTGAAACAAACTTCACTATATGTCACGCAGAGTAGTTGGGTCTATATCATATGAGCGAATCACACAAATTGCGAATGCTCATAATATCGAATGTACCGGACCTCGAAGTTCTTTTTCTGAGATCGCGGTACAGTGAAGAATGGGATATTTGCCCTTTCCTCACTGTAGTGCATTCTCGGAGTTAGGATATATATTTAGCGGGTGGTGTGGGGGGCACAGCCCCTACAATAGGAAGTTCGAGGTCCGGTACATTCAATATTATGAGCGTTCGCAATTTGTGCGATTCGCTCATATGATGTAGACCTGAGTAGTATCCTTGCTATCTTCAAGGTAAACTTAGATAATTGGATGGGCAGCCTCACATTTTCTCCTGGTTTATCTTGTTTTGCTCTCTCTCTGGCTATAGGGAAAAAAATGACTAGGGCTTTTCAGCTATACTTGAAATGGCCTGAAGACTGATTGCCTACCACACAGACAGGGGCCTTTAAGCAAAGAGTCCCTCTGATGAATGAACATCTTGTAAAGTCTATGCAGTGCATTATTACTACTTATTACAAAAACTGAGGGTAATGCTACTTAATGCTAGAAGTCTAAATATCAAAATGCACTCATTCGAGGCACTTCTTAAAATGGAGAACATCGATATCTGTGCAGTGACTGAGATCTGGTTCAAGGCTCCAGATAGCACCCCTGCACTACCAAGCTATAACTCATACCATACTTTTTGGCGATGTAACCTGGACCGAAACACCAAAAGGCGGAGATGTGCCCATATTCATTAAGGATATCCACACCTCCAGGCTAGTTGCTCAGCATAATGCATCCGAGGTTATCCAAGTGCAACTAACTCTGGGCAAAACTGCAATCCAAATTGTAGCTTGCTACAGATCCCCCACCATGCCCCAGGATTCCCACTCCCCTTTTCTTGATGTACTGGAAAATATTAGGGTTCAAACAAAAATCCTAATAATGGGTGACTTCAACTACCCCACCATTAACTGGGAAAACTACTTGTGTACCAACTCCTTAGCTCAACGTTTTCTGGAATTCATAAACTCCAATGCCCTGGATCAACTTATCCACACCCCCACCAGGGGCAACAATATCCTAGACCTATTCATTACCAAAATGAGTGACCGGTGATCCACACCTGAAGTCAACTCCTCGTTGGTCCAATCTGACCATAAGCTAATCACCCTTGATATCCACATCCCGCACCCACCCCCCATTAAGGAAACCATGGCAAAAAATTTCTCCAAGGCCAACTTCATGCTTCTTAACACAGAAGTGGTGAACTTCATGACACCCATGCAGATAGACAATATGGTTACAACTGCTGAATCCTACACAAATGCACTCTATAAGCACTTACACGAGTCCATGGATTGTGCTATCCCAAACAGAACCAAGACGCTATCCTCCAAAAATAGGAAGCCAATCTGGTGGTCCCCTGCCATAAACAAACTGTACAACAGAAGGAAGAAACTGTTGCAAAAGAGAGTAAAATCCCATGAGTGGAGGAGCTCCCTGGTCAGCCTCAGTAAGAAGCTGAGATTCCTTATAAGATCCACCAAAGCTAGCTACTAAAACAAAATCACCACTAATTCTAAGGATAACCACAAAGCATTCTATAGCTATGTCAAGAATCTTGATGGCAAAACCCAGATCTGCTCTGAGTTACAGCACAACAGCACACAAATTACAGAACCAACTGATATTGCCAACATCCTGGCAGATAGGTTCAGTGCTAACTTTACCCCCCCACCCCCTAAAGGGCCCATATCTATACAGGAAGAAAGCAGAGTTCCTGTAATCACAACTACGCAGCTAAAAGCTGCACTCTCTAAAGCCAAAAACACAGCATCTATGGGACTGGACAACATCCCAGGCTGAGTTTTACATGAACTTCAGAATGAACTGGCTCCCCACTTAAGCACCATGTTCAATAATAGCCTCACATCAGGCTTTGTGCCCACTGAATGGTGCACAGCAACATTTATCCCACTCCACAAAGGGGGAGCCACCACTGATCCCGGGAACTATCGACCTATTAGCCTGACGAGCCTGGTCTGCAAGGCCACGGAACGTATCATCATGGAACTCATAAACAAAGACATTGGTAACCTCCAAACTCTGGATCCCACCCAGTTCAGGTTTGTGAAAAGCAGAGCATGCCTCCTGAACCTGATTTACTTCTTTGAGGCAGTCACCAAAGCCGTAGATGAAGGTAAGGTGGTTCACACAGCCTATCTTGACCTCGCCAAGGCTTTCAACACCATCCCCCATTCTGGAATTATAACTAAACTCACTAAACTAGGTATAAATTCCTACATCACAAGATGGGTTGCCAACTGGCTCACTGACAGAACCCACACTGTAAAAGTTGCAGACTCCAAATCTGACCTCAAAGCAGTGATAAGTGGAGTATCACAGGGTTCCATCCTCGGACCTCTCCTGTTTGGTATCTACTTCTCTGAAGTACAGGATAACACAGAAGGCCTCTGGCTAACAAAGTTCACAGATGACTGCAAACTAGGAGCCATAGTCAAGTTCCCAAATGATGTGGACATCCTACAGAAGGGCCTCGCTGAGACAGATGCCTGGTGCCAGAGCCATGGCCTCAAGTTCAATGCCAAAAAGTGCAGTGTCATCCCCTTTGTTAAAAACTCTGTACCCATGAACTATCACATAGGCAGCAATCTACTTAACACTGAATGTGTGATAAGAGACCTTGGGACCCAGGTTGACAGTAGTCTCTCCTTTGATAAACACATCGCCACAGTAGTCAGGAAGTCCTTCTACATGGCACACCTTATCACAAAAGGGTTCTCATCCAGGAAAAAAGAGGTCATTGTTCTCCTCTACTCGACACTCATTAGACCCATTATAGAGTACAACGCCCCTTTTGGAATGTACCTCACAAGACATCTGCAGCAGCTGGAAAGGCCACAGAAGTACCTCACAAAGAGAATTACTGGCCTCAAACAAATGCCCTACACTGACTGCCTCAAAAAACTCCAGCTTTACTTCATAGCTTATCACCTACTCCGAGGTGATCTCTGCCTAACATATAAAGCTATGTCACACCCAGAGCTGCTGGACATGCTACACGTAAAGAAATCCCAATCCCTCTGAGCTACACAGTCTAGGGACTTAAACCTTGTCACCACAATAAACAGGACATGCTGGAGGGATAGATTCCTGTCCCAGAGACTTCCCATACTCTGGAACAAGCCACCCATCTATGTCAAGCAAAGTTCTTCATTAGCACTCTTCAAGAAAAATCTTGATGAGTGGATGGGAAATAGGAAATACACAGCAGGGATCACTTCTGTGTCTCTGCTCGACAGTGGCACAGGAAAATATCTTTCTTGGGTGGCTTAAGCCAGGGAACCTTGTTGGCTAGGCTTACGTAGGCCCTTGAGCCGATAGCCTAGTACCTACCTATTAACCTATTAACCTATTACAGACCTCATTCATGAATCAATGAACCTATAAGATGATGTTAGTTCATTTCACACTGCCATACTTTTATTTTTTGTGCGACAGCAAAGTATAAAATGACGTTTAAAGCTGTTTAAGCTTCTCTTAAAATTTTAAGAACCTTTTTACATTAGTTAAGTATTTTAAAAAGTTATACTTTCCTTAAATGTGGTGTGCAGACATGGCATCCTATATACTGTACATGATTATTAACCATTCTGTGCTCACAGAAACCAGATTATTCTTCATTTCCATTATTTGTCACATACCTTTTAAGTTCTATTGGAAGAGGATTAGTAAGATCAGTATAAAAGTGTCAGTAAGATCGAAATGTGTATACTAAAACATGCTGAACGGTAAAGAGGTTTAAAGTATTCCCCAAAAAGTATATAAATAAATATATATATATATATATATATATATATATATATATATATATATATATGGATCTAGGACTTTTGATCAAAAGATCAAAAGTCCGAATCCATTATGGGCAAGCATGCTTACGCAAAAGTGCTTTTCACCGAAGAAGCACTTTCGCATAAATATACATGTTGTGGAGGTCGTACTACAGTGCAGATAATGGAAAATTCCCTTTTCCCCACTGTAGTGCAATCTCGGAGGGAGAATATTAAAGTAGGGGTGGGCGTGGGAGATCAAAAGTCCTAGATCCATATATAAATATATATATATATATATATATATATATATTTATATATATATATATATATATATATATATATATATATATATATATATATATATATGTGTGTGTATATATATATATATATATATATATATATATATATATATATATATATATATTTAGATTTATATACATTTATATTTATATATACTATAAATATATATATATATCTATATAGTTGCTGTGTGTTTCGTTGCAGCACACTTGTATTATATACTGTGTAAATTTTGTTGGTAGTTACATTGGTCGAATTATAATACAGTTGAACTACAGCAGTGTGACAGTAATATAATTTTAGGGGTTATCCTCTTTCTCTGCAGTTGTGAGACCATAGAGTTATCATATTTAATTTGTGGAGGTACGGGCCAAAGCTCCCAAGTAAAAGCAATATTTTTATTTCATTAAGTGATTGCAGATGTAAGTCATTCATTCATATGTGTGAACTCTTTAATTTGGTATCTTTTAAGATGTCTGTGATTGTTGGTGAGCATTTTCAATGTATTCGCTTTCAATGAAAGTTCATCTGCAGTATAATCTTATGTAGCTGTCTAGAGGAGACCCTATAGCCTCTATCCAAGAGCATTTCGTTATAAACTAATTCTTGTTTAAAAACCTTATTATCGTAGTCAACCTTAAAAAACAGTAGAAAATGTGGGGTAAACCATGGGATTTGTATATAATAAAGAGCAAATTTGAAGGACCTTTTGGAGAATGATATTAACAGTGCTTAGATTAACAATTTGTTCAACAAACCATATGGTAATTCTGTGTGCATACTATGCAAACACGATAAATTTATGACAAAAAGCCCATGTGCGTGTTTCCTAATTATAACAGTTCCCTAAGTAGCAATGGTCACTAATTATTTGTTTTCTTACGTGGTATATTTAGCACACTGTGAATCTTGTTAAGCTTCCTATGTCGACAAAGCAACTAGAAAATTTTCACTAAGAGTATACTAACACTTGTATGCCATCAACTAGAAAATTAACACTGAGTATACCAACACTTGTATGCCATCAGAACTAAAAACAAAAATAATGCTTTGTTTCAACATTCAACTACTTGTCCAAGTTAAAAAACATTTTTTTGTACTAGATCATGTTGTAGTGAGATGAGAAGAGCTGACTTTGACACTAAGTTAGAAGTTAAAGAACTGTGTTGACAACTTTGATCTTAAGGCCATTTCTTTCTATGCTTAAATGACTGTGTAAACAATAAATGTATCTTGAGACAGAGGGCTTCAAAATTGTGTTTTTTTTATGATTGGTTGCTTGCTTGTGATTTGTTGATCTTACATTATTTAAACTGAGTGTTTATTTGTTGTAACATTCTGATGAAGTCTTTTTGGAATAAAGGTGAAAGCACTAAATCTTTACTTTAGAAGTCTATTTGTGATTCTCTTACTATGGTGTTTTTGTTATGTGTTTAAAATTTTACTATGCTGGTAACAGGTCTAAGGAGTTTTATACTTGCATGTTGGAGGAATGGCCAGAGTTGGATATCTTAGTAGCAGAAGCCAGGTTACTCATTCGTACCAGAAGAACATTGATTTCTTAGGATCTGATGATGGCTACAGGCCCGTGCATCAGTTGTAAGAGTAGGTCATATAAAAGTATACCTTCCTGAGATGCGTCTATCACACACAAGTATGAAGGAAGAATAAGCTAGTACCCAGAATACATTGCATTGTCTGCATCTACCAGTGTGTCTCCACTGTCACTTGGGATGTGAACTTAGGTGCTGAAAGGCAAATTCTTGCTGATAAGAAGGGAACTTGCCTAAGGAATATGAATGGAACAAAGGGGTCTATGTCCAGATGTTACTATTACCAGATAGGGCAAAAAAGCACTTTGCAGAAATATCAGGACAGGACTGTTGTACTACAGCCAGCAATTTACCTTATCTTAGCCTCTTTCTACATTTTAAGAGTGATTATACATTATTTCCTTGCAGGTAACTGTATGCATACCTGCGAAGAGTGCAAGAAAATGCAATTATCTGTATTAGTAGAGGGCAAAATGTGTAGACCCTCAGATTAACTAATGGTGCCAATAATGCAGCTGCACTGTTATGTTGTAAACAGAATCAATGAACACATCATTTAAAAAACCTTGTAGCAGTAGATTAATACAGTCAGACTAGCTCTGGTATATGCTTAGACAAGGAGCAATGCATTCTGAATAAATTTAAAGTTTTGCATGGTGTTACTACTCATAAATAACAATTTCTCATTAAATGATGCTGAGTATATTTATACTCTGTACCAGCCTGTAAATCTGCCTTTAACTCCTCTTAACCTCTTAGAGCAAGAAATCTGGACAAAGCAATAAATAAAAGTGAGACAAAGGCCCACAAATAGGGACAAATTTTAAATATTGCTCTCACAAACTTAGAAAGTTGATAGAATAACAGGTTTTGCATTAGCATGAATTTTCTGAAAAGTATGAAGACTGAAACTCAAATGTCTGTCATTATTTTCTAACTTTTAAACTTTAATGATTTGACACTAATTTGTCAGAAAACCACAATTTTAAGAAAAATGGACCAAAAATACGTGGGAAAATTCTGGACATTCTGCTAAAATCTGTACAGTTATGTCTTAACCTACAATTCCTTACCAACCTTGGTGTATTTTATTCCTTAAAAGAAATATATTCTTTACTCTGTAAAATACAGAATTGTTTTTAGGTCATCTGGAGCCCTGTGCAGTACTGCACACTGGTACCTCTTCAATGTATACTTCAGGAGCACAAACAAAAAATGTGCTGATGAAAAAAAGTGAAATGTTACAAGAAGCTTTCTACAGTTTAATCATCACAAACTAATCATTATAGTCCTTCGGCTATGACCCTAAATTAAGTACCAGCATTCAAAAATGAATGACAGTACTGCAGTTTCTCACAATTGGCTCTTGCCGATCATGCCCACAGCACCTTGCCCCCATTGCCCCATTCTAGTTATGGCTATAGTACATGTACCTCTTTGACTTGTTATTGCATTCTTGCATGCCACAGTATGTTACTAACAAGCACAGCTACCTGTTTACCAAATATAAAATAAGTAAATATAAGTTGCCTTTCCATTTGTTGGTGGTTGAAAATTTAGGAGGCATATGATAATGCCTAACTTAATCCACACCCTTTTGCTACTGTCTGTTGTATTACACAGATTTTCCTGCTGCAAGAGAGAGAAAGAGTTCAGAAACTGAAGTAAGGTAATGTTTTACAGGTGTAGAAGCAGGTATTCCTAGATATCACATCTATCAGGCCAAATCATTCTTAAGTGCAGTCTGAGCTCTTGTTTTCTCTGATGTTGTTTCAGTTTTCTTAACCCAGGAAGAAGCAGCTTTTTTTCTGCTTGCACTTCACTGATCTTCACTTGCCAGAAATAACCAGAAGCAACAGCTCATACGCAAGGGAAATCCTAAGAGACGGCGGCCAGGTGCAACAGTGCCGATAACCTTGCTGTATTTTGTGCTTCACCGAGCTTTACCAGCAGGGTGAAAGACCAGCTACAGAGAGACGGCAGAATGTGACAGCTGCAGAAGTCAAACTTCCTTGTCAATGTTTCTACTCTGCTGAATCTATCATATAATGCAATGGCTCCTGTTTCTTCCAAGATATCTTTTTTCCTTCTTTGCTCATTGTGCTAATGTCTCAACAGAAGAAGCAAAACTAGGGATTGACAATTAAAACAGTTACAGCACTGATATAACAGAGAGATTAAATTACTTAAAAATTATTTTGTTGATCTTCTGATTGCACTTGTTGGCCTATTTTGCTATGTAGATACTCATTATGAACTTGGTAAGCTTTTGAGGAAGACTCTACCTAACTGAAGCTTGTTCCTTGGTTTGTTCTGTTCACCTTTACTCACAAGTCCAAAAGCTCTAAACCTTATTATGATTCTGGTTGATAGCATGAAAGCAGATACAGTGATAGGCATGCACATAGACAGTAACTGAGCCCACTGAAAATGCCTTATGCCAAAAAAAGTAGATCAGATGTTCACACATAAGACAAAAATCTGGATACAGTTCTATCTGGCATAAGCACTGTAGTGTATACAGTCCCCACCATGTATCAAAGAGATGACAGTGACACTTACATACGTACATACAATATGAAAACCTGAATTTAGCTGACTCTTAAAGATTTGGATAGTTTGCTGTCAAAAGCTCAGTTTAAAAACATTAAGTAAATTATGATCTGGTAACTAAAATATATACCTGAGCTTTATTAGCTGTGGTTCAAGAAGAGATAGACAGTGCAGACAATGTGTTCCCTGTGCAAAACTTCTAGGTGCTGGTATTTGCAGCACCTTTTATAATGACCACACACACTCTGTCATGTGTGATGTGAGAGCTAAAAGATACCTGAACTGATGGACAAACGTCCTGATTGAAATATGTATAACATTTTATAAGGTGGAGTTCCAGCCTTCTCACCAAAGGTAGTTGGAACAACTCTTAAAATAACCACACTCTGTGCCATGTCCAGATATCCTAAAATGCTGCCCTTCAACAGTAACTAAACCAAGGACAGTTATGCCAAAATTCCATTATTCCTAAAGTAAGTAGCATATTATGACAATGTGTTCTTCCAAAAGGGGAGAATTCACTTAACGTGCTAACCTAAAAACCACAAATGTGTGAAACACTAAAGAACCATACAAAAGGACTGTATACATGAACCACATCACCATGAACTAATTTATTACAACTTTTAGCATTTTCACCTAATGTATACTAGGACTTAAGTCCTAGCATACATTGGACGAAAATGCTAAATCTTGTAATAAATTAATTTATGGAGACATAGTTCATGTGTGTGCTGCTTTTGTATCACTCAGCATGCTACCACCCTGTCTTCATGTGTCAACTCCAAGGAAAGGGAGAAGCAAAGCATGTTGCTAGCAAGGCTAACCGTTTGTGGAATGACTTCAACACTGGTCAAAATTCCTTGCATATTCCCTTGTGCACAGTATACAAGCTGCTGTGCCTTGAGGAGGCAACAAAAGTGGTAAGATGTATAGACTATATATCTGGATATCACCCTTGAAGTAGAGATGTGGTAGCCTTATCTTAGAAGGGAACAGACAGGCTGTGATAGCCTTCTCTGGAGATCCTGGGGGATTCACTAAACAAGCTGATCTCTGCATTTTGATTTTAGGGCTGCATATGACAAAAAACAACAAACTTTCTGGGAATGCATACTGGCTACTAAGCTAGCTGACAAAAATGTATTTGTGTGTGTGTGTGTGTGTGTGTGTGTGTGTGTGTGTGTGTGTGTGTGTGTGTGTGTGTGTGTGTGTGTGTGTGTGTGTGTATGTGCATTCACATGTACTGTATATATATTTATTATGTCGTAGTTATAATGCTGTAATGAGGCAGGACACCCTACACCACACCAAACAGTTTTTCCTTCATGGCTCATAACATTTGATCCACCAGAATGTGCATTTGAAGATTTCATTCTCCATTCCTCCCCTTATCTTTCTAACACTCCTTCTTTTTTTCCTGTGGTGGTTTATATAATTTTATGACCCTAGTTTGGTAGTATCATCATTGGGGTACACTATCACAAGATCTTTGTATCTAACTAAGTTCAAAATAAGCTGAGATACATGCAAACACTTTTGCAGAGAATGATGTTAACATCACTATTCACATCAAGCTGTTCACAGGTCAAAGGCCATGTTTATATGAAGAATTCTGTGTGAGGTGAGCGTTTTCAGGTTTTACCAGCCAGCCTATATTCCCATATCGAGTAACTTGCATCTACGAATGGAGTGAGCTCACCTAGAACCAACAACTTTTCAAACTCCCTTCCTTGCAGCCTGGCACTCCAGATTTTATTTGTTTAAAAATAGTTACATACTTATTGTTCCTAATAGAAGAATGATAGCAAAGGATATGATGTATTGTAGAGCATATACTAATATGCAATATGTCAAAATTTGCCTGTTGGTCATAACTGCCGAAGTGTCTAGGAAATTGGAAAAAGCTGGTAAACCACATAAAAGACAGGAGATAAAACATGTTAGATCATTTACCCAGTTTAGTTAATTAGCTTTTCTTTCATAAAATCCATTTAAGTAAATTAAAGTATGTTATTTATTTAATAACTAGATAAGTGTACTGCGGCAAAGATCCTTGTCAGGTGATACCCAGGTCCCAAAAAAAGGCATAATCTTAGAACAAGTTAAATGCATAAAACAGTTTAAATCTGTACTATTTAAGCTTGTTTTGTCTGTTTGTCTCTTGTTCTGAGACAATGAAACTGGTCATTCGGTTCAATTCTCAGCTGGGGATACATTATATGCAGAGTAAGCATATTCAACAAACTGAGTAAAGCTTATAAAGATGATGAATTATACTTACTTAATAAGCACTTTTTTTTATATAAACATTGTTTAGTTTTTGGAGATATTTTTTTGCACGTGAAAACTGAGTGACCAAGGTTAAAAAACATAAGTTTATTAGATCAATTAAAACAGAACTGGTGTGACATTTTGGCTTCAATCTTTTACAGTCAGAATACCCTATACTATTTAAATGTTTAACAAGCCTCAGAGGTTAGCAGCTGGAAATACCAAGTAAATAGACAACAATGCAAATAAGCATATAAATATGCAACTGATGTGTATATATATATATATATATATATATATATATATATACACACACACACACACACACACACACACACACACACACACACACACACACACACACATACACATATATATATTTATATGGTTTTAGTTGAAAAGGTCAACTTACCCGAATGTTGACTCTTGTAACGGCGAGACCATTACATTGACAATTTACAGCAACGAACTCCTAGAATGGTGAATTTTGCTTCAGGGAAACTAACCACCTGGCCACCATTGACAAACTTTGCCCTTTCCTCCACTGTAGTGCAATCTCAAAGTTGGAATATTTATATAGGAGCTGTGGGGGTGGGTCAAAGACCCCACTCCAGTGGGTTTTATTTATGCATTATTTTAGTTTTTCAAATAAGCTGTTTAATTTACAAATTATGTTATATTCCTCAGTGGTGACCAAGTGGTTAGTTTCCCAGAAAATAACATAATTTGTAAATTAAACTCAGTATATTGGAAAAAACAAAATAATACATAAATAAAACCCACCAGAGAGGGCCCCCCCCCAACACACACACAACACTGGGATTGCACTATAGTGGAGGAAAGGGCAATAGTCAGTGGTGGCCAACAGGTTAGTTTCCCAGATGCAAATTTACCATTCCAAGAGTTCACTTGGAGTTTAAAGTATTTTGGCTGTTGTATCATGAAGACAAGATAATGGTTACATGTTTTTTTTAATGTGGACACAGCGTATTTTTGCTAGGCTTAGCAGTGTAAAGGCTGGAAACCTATAATCCCTATATATTTAAATGGAAAACACTTCAGATAAGTCAAAACTGCAAAAGCATCCTCACTTTCCTGGTGAGGAGGGTTTGATGGGTGAATGATATCACATAAAGTAGCAGACCCTGCTATATTTTCTATATTTGAATACCACATGCAAACATTTTATTGTCTATAATGATCCCCAATCATGCCTTGATTCTGTTGTGACAGCTGACTTTTAAAGCCGCACATTTGTTGATAGCAGTTTGTTAATCATGATCAGCCCTTACCAGAGCCTAATCTAGGATGATCAAGCCTCATACATGTCACGCTTTTTTACACCAAATAGATTGCAGTTAATCACATTGATTATTTTGTGGACGCATGATATGCTTTTGATAGGAATGCACACATTTTCTGAGCCCCTTTTCATGATATACACCTACAAAACCATAGAGCCCTGACTTTACAGAACCAGTTTTCAGCCAAAATCCATTAGACTCAAACAGTTCATGAATCGTATGACTGTTTCACCTTTTAGGTAAATTACCATTCTAGTCAGCCCCTGTGATTACTTCTTCTCCAGCATGAGAGGCAGATTATTTGACTTTGCATCATATCTCTTCAAGCTCCATCGAGCTCTTTCTCGGCTACTTCCCTGGACAGTTTTCCTTTTCTCCCTTGACCTTACAAGTATCTACTTTACCTAAAATTGCATTAAATCTCTACAGACATGACATCAAAACTGAATTCCATTATCAAAGTCTCAAAGATAGAAACTGAACAAATGGAAAATAAATAAAATGTAAATGGTCCTAAAATGGGCCTTTGAGCATTTCTTTCTATAGCCAATGGGTTGAAATATGAATATGTCAATGTAAGTGCCAGCCTTGATTTTTAAGTAGTGCTAAGATAAAAACCTTTCTTACCTCTCTGGGTGGACAGTTAAAAAGTTCAGCTGGCTTTATGTGAAATATTTTATTTTTCAAACTAGAAATTTATAGACCTCTAAATTTGTAGTACTTAGCCTTTATTTCTAGTAGTGACATTGTAAGTTAAGTGTTAATATTAGAATGTCAAGTTATTGTCTCACAATACACAGACTTTTTAAATCCATTTTCTTCAACCTGTAGAAAACATAAGTTCAATGATTTTTTACTGTTTTTCAAGTATGATAGTAAGCTTAGTGAGCACACGTTCCTTATAAATGTACATTTGAAGATTTAAAGCTTTTTTTTATCCTGTGTAGAATATATGCAAAAGATAGAACCCCATTTAATTATAGTTAGTATTAAGGCAACGTGCGGTAGGAACACCTCTGGAACACATGAAGATACATTTTTTTCATAATTAGCCATGTCAAGCTGACAGGTTTCCTATAAATCTTTCACACATGGACATTGAAAGACATATCCCTGGGTACTATTATTCTCAAATCTTTGGACTAATGAGGTGCTTGAATAATTTGTACAGCTAAAGATTATGAATATTGCCTGGTGAAACAATAAACAAACTATAAATGTAGTTTTTGATACTGAGTTATCAAATGATGCCCAGAGGCAGCTTATCTAGTTCATTTAAAAGTCTATTGTGATCTATTCAACACTGTTAGTGCTACTTCAGTGTGGTTTGCAATTCTGGTACATATAGTTGGACTAAATACTGCCATTGTTAAGATAAATATTTAAAATAAATAAGGACCCAACAGCCAGCCCTATGGAGCACCTCAGGAAATGCACCTACAGTGGAAAGGTTCTTCTTGTGCTTTACTGAAATTGTATGGTTACTCAGCCAATTTATTACCTGG
The DNA here is from genome assembly GCF_019279795.1 of Protopterus annectens. Taxonomy (NCBI): domain Eukaryota; kingdom Metazoa; phylum Chordata; order Ceratodontiformes; family Protopteridae; genus Protopterus; species Protopterus annectens. The sequence goes on along the minus strand of NC_056741.1, from coordinate 856,495,442 downwards.
TTTGATATCAAATAAATAATTGTACTTAATCTCATCTAATTTATTACAATTTATAACAGATATCCTACAGAAAGGTTTGTCTCAAATAAATAACTGGTGCCAAAATTATGGACTGAAACTAAATGCCAAAATTGCATCATATCCTTTGTGAAGTCATCTACCCTGGGGAACCACCACATTTATAAGAGGCTCCTAGGAGTTGACCAAGTTGTTTGGATTTGGGAACATATGTGGGCAGGGACCTAATCTTTGACCAACATAAGTCCATTGTCATAAGAAAGTCCTTCTGTATTGAACAACTTATAAACAAAAGGATTATGTCTAGATCAAGGGATATCATTGTCCCCTTTACTTAGGCCAGTCATTGAGTATAATGCCCCTTTTGGCATGTACCTGTCCAGACACATGCATCTGGAACACACGTATCTACCTTACTAAAAGGGTACAAGAACTAACCAATCAGAAATCCCAGTACAGAAAGAATGCAGGAACTGTTTTTCCTGATGGCATCCCTAATAATTCATGTCTGAGGCAACTGCCCCCTTTGCCCCACCCTTGCTATGCTACTGTCCTACATGGACTGACTTAAAGCCTTGTCACTATACTCAGCATCTTACAGATTGCTAAGAGGTGACCTGTGTCTGGTGTACAAGACATCCTCTAAACTAATACTGATGGATTCACTGCTCATCAGCAAGTCAAATGACATCAGAAATACTCAGTCTAGAGATCTAAACCTCTTCTGCAACATCTTCAGAATGGTATGAAGGGAAAGTTTTTTTTTTATCAGAGGAGATTCCTACTCTAGAACAGACTCCTTGTCCATGTTAACAATGCTCGTCCATGTCAGTTTTAAGACCAACTTGGATCTATGTGTGGGAAATAGAGTATTTACCCCAGGACTGCCCCTGTACTAATAATGGACAGGTCAGCTCCTAAATGCTTTATCCCATGCATATGTCCCCTCAGATTAACTATGGTATGACCCCAGTTATATTCACTAGGGATAATATATAAGTATTTACAATGGACCTAGAGTAGTCCAAATACAGGCTTTGCTGTATTCTGGACTTTTGGAAAGTTCCTGTGTTGCCCATTTCCTTTCTTGGATAAAGGGATGCTTCTTTGTTCATCAGTGGCAGTGGGGAGCTTAGAGCAGCCTATCTAGCCCTGGAGGAGTGTTCCCAGCACAAGAATCTGGTAGTCTATTGGCCGTTTTGGGCCAGTTTCTAGCTCTTTCATGTCCCCCTGTATAAAACCCACTTTGGCGCGGTTTGTGCGCTTGTTACTACTCAGCCAAGCTCCTCGTGGTCTTGCAGAGTGGTGCTAGCAGCAGAGAGGCTAAAAGAGCAACTGCTAACCTGATAAAAGTGTTTTTTTCCTGCTACTACCTGGGCGACTGTCCAATCTAGCTAAACTGCAAGTATTTCTGCTTCTTGAACTGTTTTAAACTGTTTAAAGTTGTTTTTGCACCTGCACTTTTAAAGTTTGCCCTGTTTGTTGCATTTACCTGTTGAGGCTACACACTCAAGTGTGCTAGCCTGTTTTACATATTTATTGCATTTTCCTGCTGTTTGTTGCAAAAAAGAAAAAAAATTTTCCTTGTTTCCCGTCTTTCCTGACCTAGACTAGTCCAAATACAGGCATTGCTGTATTCTGGACTTTTGGAAAGTTCCTGTGTTGCCCATATCCTTTCTTGGATAAAGGGAGGCTTCTTTGTTCACCAGTGGCAGTGGGGAGCTTGGAGCAGCCTATCTATCCCTGGAGGAGTGTTTCCAGCACAAGAATCTGGTAGTCTATTGGCTGTTTTGGGCCAATTTCTAGCTCTTTCACGTCCCCCTGTATAAAACCCGCTTTAGCGCGGCTTTGCGCGATTTTGCGCATAGCACAGCATCAGGCAGTGCCGCTTATTTGGGTTTAAACCATTCTGGGCTCCACAAAGTCTGCTCTTCACTTTTTCCCTTAGAACTGATCTAGTTCTCATAATAAACACCCTATTCCCACTCTAAAGCCTGGCACTTGCTCACTAAAGCAATTATATAAGTCAGCACTAAAAAATTAAAAGCACTACACCCTCACAAACTCCCCTTGAGTACTTTGTTCCCCATTGGCCCTTTTTTTCAATTATAAAGGAATTCCCAATACTATTCTAGCATGTCCAAAGGTCAGTTGTCAATCTCCTCTCCGGTCCAGCTGGTGAATCTGGGAATCTTGAGGCAATGTTACAACTGCCTCATGTACACAGACAACCCTCTCCTCCTCCCAACAAATTCCAACACATGTGAGAGATGCAACCATATAGCCAAACTGGAGGCTAAGCTCTCTCAACTCAGTACTGGCGTAACCAGTCAGGAGGAGAAGGAAACCACACTCACTACAATTCCAGTCTCACATAGACCTACCACGACAGCAAACCAAACACATAAACACACAAAAACATACTCGGAGGCTCTAAATAAAAATCTGCCTAAGCAGCAGAGACCTCCAAAGCAGACACCCAAGCAACCGATACCCCAAAACAAAACATGTGCAACACATAGCTCACAAAGCCAGTGTGCCGAACAGTCACAGCCCTTAAGGCTAAACAACACACCTGATACACTTGTAATAGGTGACTCTATTGTCAGGCACACTGACGTCCTGCTCACCAGGCTGAACAAGGAGAAGATCATGGTGAGCTGCCTCTCGGGCACTAGAATCCGCCACATAACACAAGCACTCAGGTCACTCCAAGGCAAGTACAAATATGACTCAGTCATTGTCCATGCTGGTGTGAATGACCTGAGACGTACCTCCTTGGACTACATGAAAAGAGACATAGAGGAGCTCTCTGAGCATGTTGCCCAGGCCGGTATGACCCTGACCTTGAGTAGCATCTTACCCTCACCAAGAATGATGCCACAATATAAAGTCAAGATGATCAATTTCAACAATTGGCTTAAGTATTGGTGTCATTCAAAGGGGATCCAATGCCTGTCTGCCTGGGATGACATGCTCGACAGGCCACGATGCTTCACGGCTTGCACCTGTCACCCCTGGGCTTTCGGATATTAGCAAAAGGTCTTGCCACCCCCATAGTGCCTTTTTTAGGCAAGGCTCAAAAGTCAAACCCACCTCCATAGGTATCACAAGGGATAAGGGCGATTATACCTCACAGCAAGAGGTTCTCGGTTCGATTCGCTTCGGCTGTGTGGTTTGCATGTTCTCCTATGTTGGTTTCCGTTTCCTCCGGGTACTCCGGTTTCCTCCCACATTCTAAAGACATGCTTCTGGAGCATTTCTCCCCGGCCCGGGCTGAAAACAGGATCTGTGGAACCTAGTCGGACTTTCCCGGTCAACAAATGTTAAATAAAATAAATAAATAAATAAATAAAAAATAAGACACTAAGAGTAATGCTACTCAACGCCAGAAGTCTAAACCTCAAGATGCACGCACTCGAAACTCTCCTTAGCATTGAGAACATTGATATCTGTGCAGTAACACAAACCTGGTTCAAGGCTCCTGAGAGCACCCAAGCACTACCAGGTTATACCTCCTACCATGTTTTTCGGCCCCAAAACTTGGACCAAACCACAAAAGGAGGGGGAATATCAATATTCGTCAAAGATACCCACATCTCCAGGTTGGTGGCCCAGCACGAAGCATCAGAGACTATCCATGTGCAACTAACAGTGGGTAAAACTGCCTTCCAGTTTATAGCCTGCGGAACACTGGAAAATATGAAGGCCTCTCCAAACACCATTATATTGGGCGACTTCAACTACCCTAACATAGACTGGGAGCATTACTCTAGCTCCAACACCCTAGCCCGAAGGTTCCTAGAATTTATAAATTCAAATGCTATGGAACAACTTGTTGCCACTCCCACAAGAGGGAAAAACATACTGGACCTGATCATCACCAACATGGGGACTCTATGCTCCAGACCAGAAGTGTATCCCTTACTGGTAAGATCAGACCATAAACTAATCTCACTAGATATTCACATCCCGACCCCAGCCCCTGCCCAGAAAACCACAGTGAAAAACTTCTCTAAAACAAATTTCACACTCCTCAAAACCGAGGTGGAATCCTTCAAAGCCCCCGGGCCTGTGGAAAATACGGCCCAGACCGCAGAATCCTTTATAAACGCATTCTATGAACACCTTCAGGAATGCATGGATCATGCAATCCCAAATAAAACCAAGACCTGTTAGGTGTCCTGTCTGGTGGACCCCAGCCATAAGCAAACTATACAATAGAAGGAGGAAGCTACTACATGATAGGGCAAAATCCCAAAAAGGGAAGGCATCTCCAGTATTAGCAAAAAACTATGGGCACTCATAAAATCGTCTAAGGCCAGCTTCGAGAGAAAAATTGCACAGGACACTAACGATAATCACAAGGCTTTCTTTAGTTATGTTAGGAACCTGGGTGGGAATTCACAGATATGCTCAGAATTAGTCCAAAATGACAAAAAATACACCGAACCCACAGACATTGCCAACATCCTAGCTGACAGGTTCAGCGCAAACTTCTCCCCTTCACCAAAAGGGCAAATATCTATCCCAGCAGAGTGCTACCCCTGACATCTCAGATGCCAAAGCAAAACACAGCATCAATGGGACCAGACAGTGTCCCAGGCTGCATCCTACATGAACTCCAAGAAGAACTAAACCCAAACATAAAACTACTGTTCAATCTCAGCCTTACTACAGGATATGTACCCAAAGAGTGTACAGCAATAGTGGTCCCTCTCCACAAAGGTGGTGCCTCAACGGATCCTGGAAACTATCGCCCATAAGCCTGACTAGCTTAGTCTGCAAAGCTATGGAAAGGATCATCATGGACCTCATAAATAAAGATATTGGGGACCTACAGACACTGGATCCTACCCAGTTCGGCTTTGTTAAGGGCAGATCCTGCCTCTTAAACCTGGTTGATTTCTTTGAAACAGTCACCAAGGCCATTGACAAGGGGAAGGTGGTCCACACAGCCTACCTGGACCTTGCAAAAGCCTTCGATACAATACCCCACTTGGGCATTATAGATAAGCTCACCAGCTTAAATATAAACCCCTATGTCACTAGATGGGTTGCAAACTGGCTCAAGGACAGAACCCACATGGTTAGAATTGTTGGAGCCATGTCAGACTCCAAACCAGTTACAAGTGGCATCCCACAAGGCTCAGTCCTGGGACCTCTCTTGTTCGGTATATATTTCTCGGAGGTACAGGCTAACACGGAAGGACTGTGGCTGACCAGGTTCGCAGATGACTGCAAACTGGGTGCCATAATCGACTCTCCAGCCGACACAAGCATCCTACAAAAGGGCCTCATAGAAACAGACAACTGGTGCCAGAGCCATGGCCTCAAGCTAAACGAAAAAAAAGTGTATAGTCATCCCCTTTGGCAAAAACAAAGTGCCCACAAATTACCACATAGGTGGTAATCCATTAAGTACAGAAGAAGTAATTAGGGACCTGGGGACCCAAGTTGATAGCAATCTCTCATTTGACAACCATGTGGCCAAAGTGCTTAGAAAAACATTTTATATAGCCCACCTAATCATGAAGGGATTCACATCTAGATCAGGGGAGGTCATTGTGCCTCTTTACTCATCCCTCATCAGGCCCATAATTGAGTACAATGCCCCTTTTGGGATGTACCTTACCAGACACCTGCAGCAACTGGAAAGACCCCAAAAGTACCTCACCAAGAGGATCAAAGGGCTCAAACAGATGCCATATGCTGCCCGGTTAAAGAAACTCCAGCTCTACTCAGTGGAGTACCACCTGCTCAGAGGCGATCTGTGCCTGACGTATAAAGCCATGTCCAACCCGGAATTAATGGACATGCTGCACCTCAGAAAATCCAAATCCCATCAAGCTACGTGCTCGAGAGACTTGAACCTCAGCACTGAAATAAATAGGACATGCTGGAGGGACAGATTCATAACCCAGAGGCTCCCTTCACTATGGAATAAAATCCCAGTCCAGGTTAGGCAGAGACCCTCATTGACTCTCTTCAAGAGGAATCTTGATGAGTGGATGGGAGATAGTAGGTTTACCCTGGGTATCACTTCTGTGTCACTGTTAGACAGAGGCACAGTACACTAACCTCGAAAAAGGGCATAGCAAAATTCATTTAAAATGGGTGGCGAAAGCCAAACACACTCTGGCTAGGCTTATAAATGCCCTAGGGCAGATAGCCTAGTATGAACCTATGAACCTATGAACCTATGGATGGGTATGGCCAGTCTAATACTGTATGGGATATGTTAATTCAAGCACTAAAAGGGAAGTTGGCTAGGCTTAAAATGCCCCACAAGGTCAGTAAGCCTACTACATATCTTTCCTTGGGGGGGGGGTTACTCCTCCCCTGTTCCAGGAAGTATGGTTGCTCATGCACAGTTTGAACCTATAACATGTGGAAAGCTATTAAAAACTTTTGCTAAGTCTATAACAGGTTCAGTGCTAACTTTATCCCCATCTCACCCCCTAAAGGGCCCATCTTTATAACGGCAGAATGCAAAGTTCCTGTAATCACGTCTGAACAGGTAAAAACCTCACTCTCCAAAGCCAAGAACACAGCATCCATGGGACCTGACAACATACGAGGCTGCCTTCTGCATGAACTACAGAATGAACTGGCACCCCACCTGAGTACCATGTTCAATCATAGCCTCACCTCAGGCTTTGTGCCCATTGAATGGCACACCATGATGGTTATCCCACTCCACAAAGGGGGGGCCACAACAGACCCCAGGAACTAGCACCCCATTAGCGTGACGAGCCTGGTCTGCAAGGGCATGGAACGTATCATCATGGAACTCATAAACAAAGACATTGGAGATCTGCAAACTCTGGACCCCACACAGTTTGGGTTTGTAAAAGGCAGATCATGTCTCCTAAACCTGATGGACTTCTTTGAAGTAGTCACCAAAGCCATAGGTGAGGGTAAAGTGGTTCACACAGCCTATCTAGATCCTGCCAAGGCATTGGACACCACCCCCCACTCTAGAATTATA
>NC_056741.1:856465933-856483433 GCF_019279795.1 Protopterus annectens | reverse complement strand
AATGGGAAGTGGTAATCAGAATAACCCTAGCCCTAAACGTCAGGGCAGGAAAGAATAATTATTATGTAAGTATAGCTCTCTGTTTTTTGGGTTAGAAAATGACAAGTAGTGTAGTGACAATCTGCAGAATATCAGGACAGGAACTGGCAGTAATTGTAGGTATGGTGTTAGCTCCATTTGTCCACCTGGGAAGCCTGTTACAATTCTCAGAACTAGAGACAAACACCACACTCTCCTACTGAGATCAGCAACACATATTTAGAGATAAGTGGGATGTAGAAAGACAACTTCCGCCACTCCCTCACCAAGATTGGCAAAACACAAATAGTCGGCATGTTACCTCATAGGCAAGCTACTAATGTTCTTTTCCTATACAAGAACTGGTAACTGACATTTTCAGCCAGGAAAATTGATAGTACTTGAGGTGAAGGAAATATTTTAAACTGATGTAAAGAGGACACAAGCAAATGACATCCTGCATTTATAACAGCACTGGTATGAATAGGGATGACTTCCTCACTTGCATAGGGTAAACACAATGGTTTTCACCAAAATTACTTCAACTGATAGTGGATTTATGTTGCATTGGCCTATTATTGCTAAATCTCCTGCCTTATGACTTATGTGCATCTAGTCAAACTGTCTATATAAATCAATATAAAATATGTTTATGATTGCTTGGTTGGAGGTGTGAAGACTGGTAGAGATGGATGAAGGCTGCCAGCCTATCAAGATAGAACTGTGCATATAATTCTATCATTTGTAAATATGAATGTTGAACGTAAAACAATGTGGCAACATTGCCATCTGCTGTAAAGAAAACTAAGTCAAGCATGTCTTGTTGGTCCTTTGAAATTAAAATTATTTCATCACTGCCTTTGATGTTTTACTAGTCGACTCCAGTCCAGTTAGATAAAGGGTTCCTGCTTATTGTTTTAATGATAAAGTTAATGACCAGAATTTACATGTGGAACGTCCTTTATTGCTCTAAGTGTAAAAGAATATAAATACAGTTTCTGTCAGCCTGGGAACACCAGGAAGATGTAAAAGATGATGTAATGTTTAGCAGAACTGGAGTTTCAATTTAAACAGTGAGAACCAGAGATTATTAAGCATTTTGCCTTGACTATCCAACTCACAACACTCTGCCTTGCTCTGTAAGTAATTTATTTTAGAAGTGTGTTTTTGTAGCAATAGCTAGGAATTAGAAAGTTTAGACTAAGTGTTTTTCTGTGATGTCAGAACTGTACTACTGCTTTATTTTAAGTATTTCTGTGTGATCTCTGAACTCTCTTGACTAACACTGACTGTGTAGTAGAAAGTATTGTCTTGTGGTTTTAATTATTTATTATTAAATATTTTAAAACCTTTTAACTGTGGCTGGTTTGTGTAGAGATAATTTAAGTTATTTAGAGTACTTGTATGCCTTTGGTAAAATTGTACAAAGCCACTCCTATAGCTTTAGCCCTGGGCTATACTACCAATTGGATAATAATATTGCACAGTAATAATTGGATACCCTTTTAAAGGCCTTTGAGTAGTTGATAAATATTAGCTGGGTGGTGGCAGTAATTACTACCGTATAGTCTGGGAGAAAGGGGCACAGCTGGAGAACCTGTGCCAGCCTTCCTCAGGAGTGTCTGTGGGGCTGTATAACCTCTTCTCAAGGTGCATGTGTGTGTGTGTGTGTGTGTGTGTGTGTGTGTGTGTGTGTGTGCGCATGTGTGTGTCAGCTACTTGGGCAGGGACACAAAGCACTGATTTGACAGAGAGGGTGCTAGAGGTTTTAGCGTGCCCACTAGGCTTAGATCTGGACCCTATAGCTGAGCCAGTGGGGAGTCTTATTGGGGACCTGGGGAGCAAGAGAGTGACCAGCTAGCTCCGGACTGACTGTGATCTCTATGTGCTCTTAAGGGAAATTGCACTTTACTGTGTGTATTTGTTATCCTTTTCTCATATTTGAGATGCCCTCTCTGGTGTTAGTGATGAGGATTGAGGCTCCTTGATTGCTGGGCCAGGGCAGGGGCATCACAGGGGGAACTATAGATTATCATTCTAAATGAGATATGGAATTGGCAATGAATCTAAAATAAAACAAAACGAGACTAATGTGGCAGAGGTTAAGAGAATAAGGTGGATTTCCATGGTCCTCTTAGCTTTACAAAACAACAACCATAGTAAGTGTGCTTAACTGTGTTCTAATTTCACTAGTCATGTAAATTGGAGGTCCAAGTCCTCTCATTAGTATGGACAGAAAGGATTTTTGGTTATTGGGTATGGGGATCTTTTTTAGCCTCAAGGAGAGAAACTAGTGGGTAGTAAGGGAAAATAATTAGTCATAAATTAAAATCATAGATTATATAAATGTGGGGCCCAGAAACCTAGAGGATTATTGGTTGTGAATATCAAGTGGCTATTCAGTTTATTAAAAGGTAAATACGTGAGGCTAGTAAAAACAAAATTAGAAAGAAAAAGAAATGTGAAAATCAATATAAAAATAAAAATAAGATATACAAACAAGCATTTACTCCAAGTCATGGTAGACACAAAATAACATAAAGTTCATAAAAGTCAAAACCGAAAAGGTAATAAGAGAGGGCAAGTTATAGTCTCATCATACTCATCATATTTTAGGAAGATAAGTCTAGACCTACGCTGCGGTGTGCTCATCATACTCATCATATTTTAGGAAGATAAGTCTAGACCTACGCTGCGGTGTGCTCATCATACTCAACATATTTTAGGAAGAAAAGTCTAGACCTGCGCTGTGGTGTGCTCATCATACTCATCATATTTTAGGAAGATAAGTCTAGACCTACTCTGCGGTGTGCTCATCATACTCATCATATTTTAGGGAGATAAGTCTAGACTTACACTGCGGTGTGCTCATCATACTCATCATATTTTAGGGAGATAAGCCTAGACCTACGCTGCAGTGTGCTCATCATACTCATCATATTTTAGGAAGATAAGTCTAGACCTATGCTGTGGTGTGCTCATCATACTCATCATATTTTAGGAAGATAAGTCTAGACCTATGCTGTGGTGTGCTCATCATACTCATCATATTTTAGGAAGATAAGTCTAGACCTATGCTGCAGTGTGCTCATCATACTCATCATACTCATCATATTTTAGGAAGAAAAGTCTAGACCTATGCTGCGGTGTGCTCATCATACTCATCATATTTTAGGAAGATAAGTCTAGACCTATGCTGTGGTGTGCTCATCATACTCATCATATTTTAGGAAGATAAGTCTAGACCTACGCTGCGGTGTGCTCATCATACTCATCATATTTTAGGAAGATAAGTCTAGACCGGTGTGCTCATCATACTCATCATATTTTAGGAAGATAAGTCTAGACCACGGTACGGCTGCGGTGTGCTCATCATACTCATCATATTTTAGGAAGATAAGTCTAGACCTGCAGCTGCGGTGTGCTCATCATACTCATCATATTTTAGGAAGATAAGTCTAGACCTACGCTGCGGTGTGCTCATCATACTCATCATATTTTAGGAAGATAAGTCTAGACCTACGCTGCGGTGTGCTCATCATACTCATCATATTTTAGGAAGATAAGTCTAGACCGGTGGGCTCATCATACTTATCATATTTTAGGAAGATAAGTCTAGACCTACGCTGCGGTGTGCTCATCATACTCATCATATTTTAGGAAGATAAGTCTAGACCTATGCTGCGGTGTGCTCATCATACTCATCATATTTTAGGAAGATAAGTCTAGACCTATGCTGCGGTGCATTTATTTGCTTTTTTATTTCTTTTGAGTCTTCTGAAGCTTGTAATACTGAAGCTAGCTAGGATTTCTTTTTTCAGTCCTAAAAACCAAAGGAGGTATGAGATTCTGAACTTTCAAGTACATTTGATTTATTGGGCTGCAGCAACCCATCCAAGTGGGTAGCTGAAGTTTTTGCTAGACTTCAAAATCTGTACTAGCTTATGGTAGCTTATTAAAGAAAGGCTTTTTAAAATTTGTTAAATAAAACATACAGTTTCTTATACTTGGTCATTTTGCATTTCATTTTGTTGTTTTTCATTTTATATCTACCGTATTGTTAATGTTAGTTTCAATAAGTTGTCCCTAATTCAAGACTGGAATGTTGAGAGGCAGTTAATTTACCCCATCACCACTGAGAATGAAAAAAACTTGGGGAAGAGGAACAGGTTGTGAGGTTCAGTGCAAAACAGAAAATGCAATATTAAAGAAAAGATTCTTAAGGAAGTTAACCTAGGCATCTTATAAGTACCATAATTAACCAATGCATCCTGGCTGTACAATATTTAACCAAGGCATCTTTGATGTACAATGCCTCTATGAAACTTTCTGTTTAATTTCTACAATGTACTCTAAAGAGTAACTCGGCTGCTCAAACTAGTAGTGGCAAGAGAAGTCCACAGAATGTGTGAGTCCAACTATATTTATATTTCTGTAACATACATGCAATTGTAGTATGTACAGGGTTGTTTATCTGTCACTCTATAAACTCCAGTGCATATATGACTCACTAATATTTGAACATGGTGTTGTTTATTATATCAAGTAGTCATAATGGTTTAAGTCTTCACCTTCCATGTACAAGGAACAAGGTTTGATCCTTGCATCCGGCCAATGCCTTTATTGAGTTTGCGTATTTTCCCTGAGTTTCTGTAGGGTCCCACCTACCTTCTAAAACCATAATGACCATTACCATCTGAAAATCACTCAAGAATGGAGCTGTGAACAGCAGCACAGACTCTAGTTGGTACCCTATAGGGGGAAGAGTTGTAGAGACCAACTGCTTTGGGCATCTACTGTGATGTGCAGTATCCTCAAGATAGGAGTGAGAACACAGATCACAGACTGAGCACTGTGGCATGGTTGGGTTAGCTGTTTGGCAGTGTAAAAATATGGCCCTAGGTGATCTAATTCTGTTGACTAATGTCACCAAATGGGTATGGGCATTTGCCAGTGATAAGTGGGTTGAGGACTCAGCCTATGCCAGGGACAATGCTAATGGTTGGAGAAATATATGTGCCCCTATTGGCCTGAGTGTGTGCCCGCCATAATGCCCAGCAGCCCTGGGTCAATAAGCTACTGTCCGGACAGTGTCCACTTGCTTAGCTTCGGTTATCTGGGATTGCTCTGTTCAGCAAAATCTGGATGTAAAACCAATCAACCTGCCAAACATGAACTTAGAATTGTTACACTCAGTGTAGTTTCACTAACAGGGTGGTGCTTAGAAATGGATGAAATCATGATGAGGAGGAACCTAAATGTCCAATATATCTGGGAGATAAGATGGAAGGGCAGTGCAACAAAGCCACTTGGCTTGAGATCCTGAGCAGTGGACTAGGCTAGAAATAGTGTGGGAATTGTGGTGATTGCTATGCTTCAGAAGGCAGTGAGAGTTATCATCAGAATTAATGACAGACTCATAGCACTCGGACTCCAGTGCAAGGATAGGGCAGTATTCCTAATCTCAGCCTATGCCCCACAGCAGGGTTGTGATAGAGAGGAATTTAGTGCATTCATACAGCAGCTGCAGGTCCTACCAGATGAAGGAGCACAACATGAGTCATTGTTGATAATGCATGACCTGGATGCACATATCTGGACAGACAGAACAGGATACGAGGACTGCCTCACTCCACATGGTTGGGGCCAACACATCATTCAACTAGAAAGACCATCACAAAATTACATACAAGAGTAGCCAACATGCAACTCTGGTATTCTTCCTCCAAGTAAGGAAAGGGGAATGGCATAGGATTAGGGATTGCAAAGTTAGCCCACAGCATAAACCAATCAATCACCTGCAGGCAGTGGTCAAATAAGGCTCTAAAGTCAACTGAGACCAGACTGAAGACCTGGAAGTTGAATAGAGAGAAAGCACAACCATTCAAGGAATTTCTCTGGGTTCTGTCACCTCAAGAAGAAGAGGAAATAGGTGGAGTTGAAGATGAATGTCAGCTCCTCAAAACAGCATCTGTAAGGACTGCAGAACAGATATGCTACCAAGCCAGGTATGGAAACAAGGTACATAAGAAAAGCTGGTGGTGGAATGCAGAAGTCCAGGAAGTCATCAAAAGAAAGAAAGAGGGCAGGAAAAAGTGGGAGACAGAAAAGACAGACCAGGCTAGGAAGTAATACTGGTTGTCTAACAAAGAGGCTAAGAGAGGAGCTACAGTATCAAAGAGCATGGGATCAGAGGCAATCTACCAGCTTCTAGAAAGTGACTTAGTAGATGGCACAGATAAACTTCATCAAGAAGCAAGGCATGACAGAAAAATAGAAAAGATAGTCAGACACCATCATAAGAGATGTCAACAGAAACCTGTTCACCAGCCCACAGCATGGATAGTGTACTTCCAAAAGCCTCTGAATGAAGAAAACTCCACAGAAGTTGTACTTCTCCAGCCACAGCCTACAATGAGAGAAGAAGAAAAGCCCACCCTAGAAGAAGCAAGAACATCATTAAGAAAAATTAAATCAGGGAAAGCAGCAGGCTCAGATGAATTCACAGCAGATATGATCAAGACATAGGGTGAGATAAGGGATAAATGGCTCCATGGGATATGCATAGCAGTATGGAAAGTAATTGGTATCCCATATGACTGGAGAGCAAGCATTCTAATGCCAGTGTTCAAGAAAAACGGGACATTCACAACTGTGGGCAGTACAGAGGCATCATACTCCTGTCACACTGCATGAACGTTCTGGTGAAGGTAACTGATAAATGAATAAACAGAGTAGTAAAAAGTAAGATGGGAGATCAGCAGTTCAGATTCAGATCAGGATGCAGCACAACTGACCAAATGTTTGCAGTGAGACCGATATCGGAGAAGAAGCTAGCAATGAGGAAAGAGTCCAACTGGGCATTCCTAGATTTGGAAAAGGTATATGACAAGGTCCCAAGAAAGCTGATTTGGGCAGCCTGAGGGGATTCAAAGTCTCAGAAACATTGGTAGAATTCGTGCAAGCTATGTACAAGAACCCAATAACTCAAGTATGAACAGTGTTTAGTATTACAGAGGGGTTCCTATTGGGACTGGGTGTGTATCAGGGTTCAGTTCTGAGGCCACTGTTGTTCATAATGGTGATGGACTACATTAACAAAGAGGTTGGATGGGGACAAATCAACAGACATGCTGTATGTAGGCAATGTGGAATTACAGGCAGACTCTGTGCAAGAACCTCAGCAAAGGATAGGGGAATGGAATGCAAAACTGATGGCACGTGGGATGAAGCTGAATACAGAAGACTGTTGTAATGTCAGCAAATGAAGGAAGTCAGAAGAAGCTGAAAACTGAGATTGAAGGGAAAATAGTGGAACAGGTTAACAGCTTCAAGTATCTGGGAGGGGTGGCTGAGGAGAAGGGAAGTCTGAATGAGGAGGTCACAGCTTGAATCAGAGGGGCTGCAGCCAACTGGCACATAGTGTCACGGGTAGTGTATGTCAGAAGAAAGACAAAGAAGCTGAAAAATAAGGTGTACAAAATAATGATGAAACCATTATTACTATATGGTGTGGAAACCAGGACAGTAAAGGCCGAGCAGTTGAGGAAGCTAGAGGTGATGGGGATGAAGTGCCTAAGTAGCTCCAATTGCAGAAAAAGTAAAAGAAAACAGATTATTGTGGTTTGGGTACACATGCATAAAAGCAGATTTGGGACAACAAGAAAAAGGCAAGAGGAAACAAGCTTGTCCAGCAATGCGAAGGATGGATTGTAAAATAAGAGCTGTGACTGTCAAACATGAGTGTCGAAGAAGGTAGGAGAGTGGTATTTAATAAAGATGGCAACAGCTGACATGACCCCATAGAGAAAATTGAAAAAGGGGGATTGATGATGATTCTTCATTATACTGAGGTGGCCTGTAAGACATCAGAGCTTTCACTTACCTCCCTCTTACCTGGTTTTAAGCTCAACATTTTTTTATTGAAGATATCATGTTCTGCAGTCAGATTCTCACTTTTCATTTTTAAACATTTAAATGCTGCAGGGTTTTACCTGTGCATTCTGCTAACACTGTTTGGTGTTATAGCTGCAGCCCATCACACTGCAGTATAATACACAGCATTCTTTGTGTTTCAGCTTAGCGAATCATGTAAATAAAGTCTTTGTTGTAAAATGACCAGGGTCAGTGGCTAACTAGATGACCTAAAGATTCAGGAACTTGAAAGATCTTAAAATAGCCTTCTTTGCGGTTGTTAGAAAACAAAAGTAAATGGAGCAGTTCACTGATTTCCATTGGCTTTGTGATAAAAGCACAGAAGTATTTTGTGAAGTAAATCGGCAGCAACCGATGCTGGAGATGCAGCTCACAGCAGAGCTTTACTGTTTTGTCTTCTTTCACTCAAATATACACTCATTAATCTCCAATAATTTAATCTACAGTCTTCCTTTTTCTGTCCTTTAGGGATTTTTAATATGTTAACCCAAAGTCTGGTTATACTGGGATGCCAGAAATGGCAATATTCATTTAGCAAATGAGTGTCTCCAGTAAGATATTTTGATTCACTCTTAAATTCAGACCCCCCCCCCCAAAAAATATTAAAAATGTTGTCACTCCAGGTATGATCTTCAGTGTCCCTCTATGCCCTCCTAGTGTTTTTCCTTTGTTCTTTCACAGTCTCCTTCCTTTATTGTTGAATTCTGCTCATTTACTGTTGTGTGAATGTTAACCTGATGTTTGTGCTGAAATGTGTTAACAAGCAGCGCTATACATATTACACCATTATTGCTGTTGTATGTGCTACCTGGTATTTATATGTCATTAAATTGTTTTTTGGTACCCTGATATATCACTGCTATACTCTGGGCCTAAGAATAGCTTCTGCCATTAATATCACTGGCAAAGTTAAATGCCATGCATAAAGAAATGTATCAGAGGAGAAACAGATACAGTACAAATGCATACATGATGAGATGTATTAGCCTGTATATACCACATCAAACAAGCAGCTATGCAATATATGCAGATGCTAAAAGTCTCTCAGCAAAAGTAAAGCGATATAATTAAAGACATTAAAATTGTCTTGGTGAAATTTTGGAATAATGCCTCTGTTTTGATAAGAATGAATTACATTCCCAGATACTGTTTTCTAAACTCCTATGTATTATACTAAGACATGACACTAATTACAAAACAGACAAAGTGTATGCCTATAAAGTGAAAGGCATCCTTAAAACATCTGGAATGGACAAACATTTCTGCATGAAAGGGCAATGTGTGTGTATGTGTGTATACTGAACAAACAAACAAATCTGTATTAAAAGAAGTCTCATTTTCTTTGTAAACACACACAACTTTTACAAGCACATTAAAAGTTTCAAATCCCACAAATGGAAAGGCTGAAGTGCCTTTACCTCAGCCCAATACCATTACACTTGTATTGTCTGCATATCCCCAGATAGGAGCAAATGTATGTGCTGCACTAGCTGAAGAAAAAAAGATTTCTGTGGTAGAAGTGCAATTGCTGAGTCAGGATTTATGTGGTAAAATAAGGAGATGGTACAAGGGAATGGGGGAGGAGCATAGAGACAATGTTCATGGTGATGGATGGAAAGTGCTAAAGCAAACGTAACCCTAAATTTCCATTTCCATCATTAGGAATATTTAATGGTGCCGTGACTATATCAGTATCATTATGAAAGTGCCACAAACCTTAAAGACTGCTTTCTTAAATGCTTCCATATCTTTATAATCCCTTTCAGCAAATGTTATACTTTGCACAACATCTTTAATGTTAAGATGTGTTTTCTGTCAAGAAGATGAGTGGCAAAGTATAATACTGTGCAACCATATGCCACTTATACATTACTAACATCACTGCTGATGCATAAATACATATACGCACACATATTTATTTATTATTTATTTATATACTTATTTATTTATATTTGTTGACCGGGAGTGTCCGACTGGACGTAGGTCCATTTTCAGCGGAGGCCCGGGGAGAAAAGCTCCACAGTTAAAATAAACAGACAGTAGTTACATTGGCTTACATAGCGATTAACAATTTACATAGCAATTACTTACAACATATTTACAGATGAAGAACATAGTACATCAGTAGACAACTAGAATCTTTATCTGTGAAGTACATAACATACATTAACAAATGTTAAAATAAAACGTTCCTGCTGTATAAGTACTACGCTTATGAGCATCTGATCTTGCTATAATCAAGGTAGTTATTGAAGTGGAAAGAAAGGTAGTGGTTGGATAGGGTGGGTGATATTAGAGTGGGAGTTGCAAGGGCATAGCCAGAATGTTTTTAGGTGCGCTTTTAGTAAAGTTTTGAAGTGGGTGCATGATGGTATGGAGGTAATTGTGGGTGGGAGGGAGTTCCATAATTTGGCTATGGTGCAAGAGAATAATGCTTCACCAGCAGAGTTATTGGCTTTAGTGATCTGCAAGTGATTTTTGTTGCGGGATCTTAGTGGTCTGGTGGTGCGATGAGGTTGGAGTAGATTCTGGAGGGACGGGATATTTAGTGGATGGTTTACTAGTTTGTGGGCGAGTGAGAGTTGATACCATTGAAGGAAGTGAGGGAGTTCAAGCCAGCCCAGTTCAGCAAGTGAGAGACAGTGGTGACTATGGTAGGATGCCCCTGTGGCGAATTTGGCAATTTTGTTGTAGCAGGTCTCTAGCTTGTTTAGATCGCTTTGCCTTAGGTTGGTATATATTGGAGAGGCATAAAGTAGGGTGGAGATAAGATGGAAATTTGCTATTGAAATCTTTGCTGCTTTGGTGAGAAGATGCTTATTTCTGTATAACGCTCCTTGTTTTTTGTGGACTTTTTTTATGGTCATGGATATGTGAATGTCAAATTTCAGTTTATTGTCTATTTCCACTCCTAGCAATTTCGTGTGTTCAGTTGGGTATATAGTGGTGTTGTCTTTTGCTGTGATGTTAAAGTGAGAGTTGTTTTGAATATGTTTGGTGGGTTGGAAGTTGAGTAGTTTAGTTTTGTTTGGGTTGAGTATTAATTGGGCATCGGATAACCAAGTTTCAACAGAGGAAAAGGCTTCCTGTGTGACTTTTTGCAGTTTGGGTAGGGACTAGGCTGAGCAGATGACGGTCGAGTCATTTGCGTATTGTATGAGTGTGCCATGTGTGGTGGCAGAGGCTAGATTATTTGTGTAAACAGAGAAGAGTAGGGGTCCAAGGATGGATCCTTGGGGAACCCCTATGGAGACAGGTAGTTGGGGAGATATGTCATTCTGCCATGCAATGAATTGTTGGCGGTCAGACAGGTAACTCTGAAACCAGTTGGTGACTGATTGTGGGAAGGATAGGTTATTGAGGACAGCGATAAGTTGTTTGTGTGGGACAATGTCAAATGCTTTAGATAGGTCTAGGAAAGTGGCAGAGGAGAGATAGCCATTATTTTTATGCTGCAGGATAGTGTTAGTAAAGGAAAGTAAGGCAGTAGTGGTGCTATGGTTTGGTCGGAAACCATGCTGAGTATTGGAAAGGAGGTTTTTAGTAAGGAGGTAGTCTGAGACCTGAGAGTGTATGCATCTCTCTAGTATTTTGGAGAGTGAAGAGAGAATAACTATGGGGCGGTAATTGGTTAGTTCTGTGGAGGGTCCGCCTTTGTGGAGGGGAATTATATGTGATACTTTCCACAGGGAACATAACTTTCTGACAGAGATCGGTTAATCAAGATGGATACTGGGTAGGCCAGAGCATCAGCTGCGATTTCTAGGTATTCACTTGGGAGGTTGTCTGCTGCTAATTTGGTGGGCTTAAGTTTAGTTAAGAGTTTTTTTTATGTTGGAGGTAGGTACAGGAGAAAAAGAGAAGGCAGTGGGGAGATTAGTAGTTGAAGGTGTGGGTTGGAGGGGAGGGGGGTTGTGCTGTTTAGCTAGTGATAGTATGGTTTGTGTGAAGTGTGTATTGAATGAGGTAGCAATATTTTCTGAGGAGTGAGGGATGTTAGGAGGAGGGGTACTGACTTTACCTGGGTGGAGGATGGAGTTTATGGAGGACCAGAATTGTTTGGGGCTGTGTTCGGAGGAGTCTAGGGCAGACTGGTAGTATTGGAATTTGTCCTGTTTTATTAGCTTTTTGACTCTATTGCGTAGTTCTAGGAATTTCTGTCTAGTTGAGGGGGGTCTTGGTTTTGTGCCAGTGCTCCCAGGCTTTATCCCTGTTTTTAATTTCTGACTTAGTGGTTTTCTGTAGCCACGGGGAGGGTTGTGCTTTGATTCTGGAAAGTCTTATGGAGGCATGGTAATTAAGGATGCTCAGGAAGGTAGTATTAAAAAATTCAACTGTGTCATCAAGACTGAGGTACTTTAGAGGATGCCAGTCACATTCTTTGACAGATGAGATATATGTGAGTGGGTTAAAGTTAGTTTTTTTACGTATTTGACGATAGACGACAGGTTTAGCTTGGTATAGGTATTTTTTCAGTTGGAATGTTGGGGAGTGATCACTGAAGCTATCTGATAAGCAGCTTGTTATATATGACCGGGGCTCTTACTGACTAGTATCCAATCCAGGGTAGTGTGCTTGCTGGAGTTTTTATTTATCCTGGTTGGCAACTGGACTAGTTGGGTGAAGCCATGAAGGTTTACATGATGGTTTGGATGGTTGCCAGAACAGGATTGCCAGTCAATATTGAAAATCACCTAAAATTATAGTTTCTTGGGGGAGATGGTGGGTAGACCAGCTGAGGAGGTTTTCTAGTGGAGGGATGTTTTGGCCAGGTGGGAAGTAGCATCCAATTATGTTGATAGTTTTGTTTTGGTTTATTTTGAGGTTGGTATATATTATTTCTTCATTGCCTATTTGTGGAGCTGATGATTTTAAGATCTGGATGTTTAGATGCTGTTTAAATATTATAGCTACACCGCCTCCTTTCTTGTTTAGCCGGTCTACTCTTAGTATGCCATAACCTGTAGGGAGTATTTGCTCACTGGTAATGTGAGGTTTTAGCCAGGTTTCTGTCAGGATGACTATATCTGGGGAGTACAAGTCTATGGTGGCATGGAGTTCATGGACTTTGTTGGATATACGTCTAATATTTAGGCTTAGTAGAAGGAAGTCATTTGGCTTTCTATTGGCTGTAATATGGGAGAAGTTGTGGTTTCTAGCCTGATTATGAGGATTGGGGTTGGAGATGGTAGGGCCAGGGTTGGGGTGGATATCTCCACTTAGGGCTAGTTTTGATATGCATGAGGTTATTAGTTTTCTCATATACATATACATACTTCATGTGTGGGTGTGGGTGTAGGGGTGGTTGTAGATGTGTATGTGTACAAAGACAGCCTTATGTCTAATGAACCTATATGACCCAATAGACCCCTGCTCCCAAAAGGGTTCTCCACACCAGTTTAAGGCATTTTGTCTTATGCATTCACAAGACTTGGCTGAGAGACACTACAGCAAAGGGCAAGGCATTATTCTGCTTGTAGTTTTTCTTCTACAGTAGCTACTAGTCTCATTAGTTTAGAAGACTACATTTCCTGAAATGCATTGCACCAGAGGCAAACCTAGTATTAATATTGCATCTTGATGTCACTTATTTGCTTAAAAATATTAGTTTCTTGTGCTTTTATAGTAGACATTTGCTTTTCCTGAATACTGAGCAGGGTTTTCAACCCAAAACTGAGGAATGAGTAACAATATGGTTTTGTGTAGAACTCCAGTTCTTTTGCCGGACTATATGGTTTAACTTGAAGAATGACAGTGGTACTGTGTTTTTTTTTTTTTGCTTCTCTTGCAGACATGTGTTACATGATTGGTTGCTAATGAATACAATTATAATAAACTTATTGCAGAATATTAACCTCCAGCCAATATGAAAACAACAACTAGTTAGCACAAACAAAAAAAGTAAGCAGATACTGTGATGAGGTAACTTCTGATCACCAAGACCTCAATTACCAGCATACCTGTACAGCAGAGAACTGTATAGGAGCAAAATAATCCCAGAGAAGTGAAACACAGTTTTGAGCATGTGTGTGAGTGTTGAGAAGACGGAAACAAAAGTGAAAAAAAAATGTTCCACTTTGCTAAAAAGAGGAAAAGCTGATGTTTTATATGTTACTTAAGCAATAACCCACACCTGGGTGTGGGTAATGCTGGATTTCTCCAAGAAGGAAACCGTTTATGGGACAAACAGTTATCCTGGGCAAACATAAGAATGAGAGCCCTTTAGGGCAGGGCAAAGTAAGTCGCAAATGACTAAAGGCATTCTCAACCTTTCAACCTTTAACTTGAACTCTGCTCATTGTTCAGTACTACATAAAGGGCTTCATTTTATTCCTACAGCGAAGGGTGATCTAGTGACTGCGCCCACAGACCTTAAGATTTTCATTAGAAATGTAAATTTAAAGGTTTTCTTTGGTAACTCTGTCGTTAATGGAGTTTCATGTAAACGGCGTAGTACCTTTATACCTTCTAGTATGCCTGTGGTTACAGCATTTCATGATTTATGTGAGAGGGAATTAAGAATGTTGTATTCTGACTGCAATATTCTGAGATTTTCTTGCTTTAATTTAACATTTGATGAGTATCAAGCGCTCAAAAGTTTACAGCCGAGCAAAGATTTAGTGATTAAACAAGCCGATAAATGTGGGGCTGTAGTCCTTATGGATCGGCCTAAGTATATATCTTTAGTTTCTGTTCTACTGAACGATGTTGAGGCTTTTAAACGTATTACATCAATAGATGTTAAAAGATGGATTAGTTATGTCAATATGGTGATCTATGATTTGCAAATTAGTGGTGATATTACTCTGGATTTATTTCATTTTTTTACTGTTTCTTGTCCAATTATTCCTTGTCTCTATGGGCTGCCTAAGATACACAAGTCGGTGACCAACCCCCCCATGAGACCAATTGTATCGGGAGGGGGGTGGATCACCGAACCTATATCTATATATTTGCAAACACAATTGCAACTATATTTACCTAAATGCACTTCTGTGCTAAGAGATACATCTGATTTCCTTTGTAAATTGCGTGTTTGGTTTAATAGTATTGGTGGTTCCTGTAGACAAAGTGAGCATTTGTTTGTAACTCTTGATATAGCATCCCTTTTTACTGTAATACCGCATGATTTCGGTATTGAGTCTATCAGACAATTTTTGATCTGCCAGTCTTCTCTTGTGAATAGATCTGTTGAGAATATTTGTTCTCTTCTAGATGTAGTTTTGAGGAACAATATTTTTCTGTTTGATGAATGCTTATATTTGCAACTCACTGGTGTAGCCATGGGTACTTCTGTGGCTAACACTTATGCCAGCTTGGTGTTATACCAATGGGAGAAAGCTTATATTTATAATTTGGTTAATTCTTTTGTAAGTAATATATGTTTTTATCAATGTTTCGTTGATGATTGTTTTATGGTTTGGAAAGGTTCCCTTTCACAGTTGAATGAATTTGTTCATTATTTAAATGCAACCACCAGTTTCTTGAAATTTAAGATAGATGCCTCTGATAGTGAGATTAATTTCTTGGATGTTAAGATACAACTACGTGAGGGTTCTATCCATACCAGTATTCACAAAAAGGAGATAAACTCTGATAGATACATTAATTATTCCAGCATGCATGCCCCACATGTCTTTAAGTGGATTGTTACTTCACAGTTTAATAGAGTTAGTAGATTAAATACTGATGATGCTACATTTAATTTACAGTTGGATGAGATGTCCAAAGAGTTTCTGGATAGTGGTTATGATTCTAAACTAGTTTTAGATTTAAAAAATAAAGTTTTAGTTAATAGGAAGACAATATTGAAGCCGATTTTTCTTGGGGATGATGTTGGTTCTGTTAACCTAGAATGTTCAAAAGTATGCACTAGGTATCTTACTAGTTATAATACCTTGACTTGTTTTGTAAAACAAATAATACAGATGAATTGGGTTGTACTAATGGCCTCTAGTGAAATTAAAGACATTCTTGGTGACAGGCCTTTTTTCTCATATAGAAACATGAAGTCCTTGAAGAATATGTTATGTTACAAAGATTTTTTCAGGCCTGTAGAGAGGACTTTTACCACTAAGCCCGGCACGTATGGCTGTTTGAATTGTTCCTGCTGTTCTGATATTGTGGTTGGTTGCAGTGATAAGTTCAAACATCCTATTAGTGGTAAAGTTTATCAGTTTAATTTTTCTACCACTTGTGTTACATCTAATGTGGTGTACTTAGCTAATTGCGTGAAATGTACTGCATTCTATGTGGGTAAGACCACTAGAAAGCTAAAAGAACGCATCATTGAACACAAATCGGAGATTAGAAGGGCCATTGACAGTAATGCCTTATATAAGCACATAGTTGATTCAGGTTTTGAACATAGATTCTCTTTTAGAGTTATTGATGTAATACGGCCTCCTGCCAGAGGTGGTGATAGTGGTAATTTACTTGAATTAAAAGAGTATGAATGGATTCTTAGGTTGAACTCTGACCATTTTTCAGGTTTAAATAATATGATTACCTTGAAACCTGTTCTTGTTAAATTGCAACATACTAGGTTGCGATAATGTTATGTTATTTCTAATTTTTTTAATTTTTCTAATTTTAATGATTTGTTTTATATACTTGTGGTCACATGATTTTTGGACTGCTGGTCATGTGACTTCAGTGACCTGTATTTAAACCATTTGGTTTTTAGATTTGTTTGTATTAGTATTGAGGAAGGATTTTATCCGAAAGCTTTGCTATTATAAAGTGTGTTTTTCTCAGTTCTGGTTGTTAATGCTGGATTTACCCACAGTTGGTGTGGTTTGGTCATGAGGGTTAAGCCCGAGTGGCCAAACAAAGACAACCGTGGGTAAATCCAGCATTACCCACACCAAGAAGTGGGTTATTGCTATTATACAATGACATTATTTAAGAAAAAAAATACTTACTTTTCTTAAATAATGGCATTGTATAATGCCTCCTTGCTGCCCTTCCATAGTTGTCCAGTATTCTGCAGAAGTTCTGATGTACTGCGCATGCATATGGTTATGCAGTACATCAGAGCTGTGTGTGTGGAAGCAACAGAGAAAGGAAGATCTTTGTTGCTTTTTAAATGGTCTCGCTATATTAAACAAGTTTAACATAGCGAGACAGCTTTAAAAAAAGCAAAGGAGAAAGGAAGATCTCCATTGTTTTTTTTTTAGCTATCTCGCTATGTTAAACTCATTTAACATAGCGAGATAACAGCAACGGAGCTCTTCCGTTCTCCGTTGCTGTCCAACACAAAAAAAAAGACTTATACTAATGGAAAATATCCAGGCGACCAGACCTTTTTCCATTTAGTATAAGTCTGATTTACAACAGGCATGCTGACCAATCAGCATGCACGTTTTTGAATATTAATGGGGGGGTCGTTGTATAATAATATTTATTTACAAAACGGTACATGTACAAACTGATGCATTATGAGACTGATTTTTACTGTGTTTATTTATATACATATTACTCATTAATCTTCTCATTCCAGTCCCTGAATCTGAATTTGTAGGCCCGACTGTGTGTTGTATAAATA